>NC_066890.1:25682088-25892088 GCF_022985175.1 Labeo rohita | reverse complement strand
TGCAGAAGAACCGACCCAGTCTTTGGAACGTGAACATGCAAAGAAGATCAAACAGCCTTTAACAAAAAAGGTAAAACAGCGATATAGGGCGATTTTGAAGTTGAGTTTTTCGACATACCCTATCTGGTCACGAACCAGAACAAAAACAGTCCAAGCAGAGTAAGACAAGATGAGCATTTGGCATTAAAAAGTATATAAATTTGATCCAATAAATTCTTATTCGTATTGAAAAGAGAAGTATCTTCTGTTTTGTGCTTATAAATTAATGGCTTAAACTGCCGACCTTGTTACGGTGCTAATAAATAGTGTTTTTACTATATTTTGGATATTAGTATCCATTGCAGAGTTGATGTTATACGGCTCGCTGATTCATTGCTCCTCCGTAGAACAGAGATTCCCTTACACTTTTGTTAAAAAATGATGTTTATATCACATACAAGCCTGGTATTCAGCTGTCCAATTTTGTAAAGTTGCTCATTCTACTCTGCATTTAAGCATGAAAATTACCTCAAATATAAATTAATTTCATAGGTTTGCCTTCAGTTTTGGGTGTGCGCTTCAAAAATAATAAGTGTTTGTTGCGATATAACTTGTTTTATCTGTGTCTGAAAAACCATTGTCAACTAACTCCTCTCAAAAAGGAATGCTTTGTCCCATTCTCACATAATTTGCACAGTATGATGATATTTCCTCTAGAAGCACATGGATTAAACACTAGAAGTTATGCTCTCTCTCTTTCCCCTAATATTGGTTAAACTAGCAAACCTGTGTCAGGAGTGGATTAATTGACTGTCAACAGTGTTACACAAGTATTATTGCTGCAAATTTTAACTAAAACTTATGTTTTGTTTATGAAAATATATTTCTAAACATAACATATGCTCCGTAGTTCTAGGCTTCCAAGTTGAGTATAGTACCAAAACACTACAAATGTCAACTAAGTTACCTGTCAACGGTGTTACCCAGTAAAGTAACATGGTGGACAGTAGCAAACATAGATGGTATTTTATGCACATATTCCTACAGATCACCTTTATTTATATAGCACTTTATACAATACAGATTGTTTCAAAGCAGCTATGTAAGGGCATGTTTGGGTTTTTGGGAAACAGGAAAACTTTTTTCTTCACACTGCCAAATTCTAAATGTACCCCTAATTATAGAATGACCCCTTTGTGGAACCATTTAGACAAAAAATGTTCTTCTATGGCATCGTGAATCACCGTTATTTTTAAGAGTGTAACTGTTATATGTGCATTCACGAGAGAGTGGCATTTCAGTGGATGACGTAGGATGTAGGCGTAACATAAGCTCTGGTGACAATATGCTAGTCTTACGAGAACCAAGTTTTGTTTACAACAAAGGAAAACCAGTCTCCTCTTAGTTTATACGCTTATGTCCTACATTATAGGCTGGAACGGATCTCTTTCATGAACGCGAGTACGACAGTTAGCGGAAGCTAGAAATTATGGTTTAAAAAGTTTTAAATATGGATATTTTTCTTACACAAACACATCGCTTCACTTCAGAAGGCCTTAATTAACCCTCTGGAGCTGTTTGGAGTTCTTTTTAGGATGGATGTATGCATTTTATTGGATTTCAAAATTTCAACAACCATTCACTGCCATTATAAAGCTTGGAAGAGCCAGGACATTTTTTTAATAATACTCCAATTGTATTCGTCTGAAAGGATAAAGTCATATACATCGACATGAAAGCGAGTAAAACATGAGGTAATTTTGAGTTTTGGGTGAATTATCCCTTTAACAACTATAATATGATGCACTGTTGCAAAAATGAACTGAAAACAGAAACTTTGCTGCACATCCGTTGTTTAAACCATGTTGATTAGAGCTGTGGTTAATGACGTCAAGCAGGTGGTGAAGTGAGAGCTAATTAATCAGTTTGAGATCACATTAATGTATGGTTATTGCTGTAAATAACAAGCATGGCATCTGAGCACTGATTCGCTTTTTTGTTTTCCATTACTTTGTGGGTTTTCTTACATCACCCCTGTGGTGCTAGAGCTCATGCACACTCTTCTAAAGCAGTGTTTTAATTCTCTTAGCAAAGCAGAAGATGTAGAATGAAATTTGTATATGTATGAAATGAAAGATACAGAATACACTACATGTTAGCTTGCTTATTTTGCTCAAATGCATATTCTGTTTAAGTTCACTAACAAGACTAACACACAAAAAAATGAAACTAAGAAACTTTTAACCACAGTGAATAAGATTTGTGAATGTTCACTGGAGCTATGGATTTGGAAAATATCCAAATTGTTCTGTTGGCTTTATAGTTATTGTTGGTGTGAACAATATATATAATTGTATGTATACACAGATGAGGTCAAAAGCTTACATACACCTTGCAGAATCTGCAAAATGTTAATTAATTGTTAATTATTTGACCAAAATAAGAGGGATCACACAAAATGCGTGTTATTTTTTATTTAGTACTGACCTGAATAAGATATTTCACATAAAAGACATTTACATATAATCCACAAAAGAAAATAATAGTTAAATTTACAACAATTACCCCGTTCAAAAGTTTGCATACACTTGATTCTTATTACTGTGCTCTTACCTGAATGATCCACAGGTGTTTTTTTTTGTTTTTTTTCCTGTTTGTTTTTTGTTGCTTTAGTTATTCATGAGTCCCTTTTTTGTCCTGAACAGTTAAACTGCCCGCTGTTCTTTAGAAAAATCCTTCAGGTCCCACAAATTCTTTGGTTTTTCAGCATATTTGTGTATTTGAACCCTTTCCAACAATCACTGCATGATTTTGAGATCCATCTTTTCACACTGAGGACAACTAAGAGACTCATATGCAACTATTACAGAAGGTTAAAGCGCTCACGGATGCTTTAGAAGGAAAAACAAAGCATTAAGAGCTGGGGCGTGAAAACTTTTTAAATTTTAAGATCAGGGTAAATTTAACTTGTCTTCGGGGAAACAGGTAAGTATCTTCTGTAGCTTCTGAAGGACAGTACTAAATAAAAAATATGATATTTAGGCAAAATATTTTTTAAAAAAGTACTTATCCTCATTAGGTTCAAAAGTTTACACCCCTGGCTCTTAATGCATTGTTTTTTTCTTTTTTTCTTTTTTTTCTTTTGTTGTTTTTTTCTTTCTGGAGCATCAGTGAGTGTTTGAACCTTCTGTAATAGTTGCATATGAGTCCCTCAGTTGTCCTCAGTGTGAAAAGATAGATTTCAAATCATACAGTGATTGCTGAAAAGGGTTCAAATACAAAAAAGTGCTGAAAAACCAAAGAATTTGTGGGACCTGAAGGATTTTTCTGAAGAACAACAGGCAGTTTAACTGTTCAGGACAAACGAGGGACTCATGAACAACTATTACTAAACAAAAAAAACACCTGTGGATCATTCAGGTAACAACACAGTATTAAGAAGCAAGAGTATGTAAACTTTTGAACGGGGTCATTTTTATAAATTCAACTATTATTTTCTCTTGTGGACTACATGTAAACATCTTTTATGTGAAATGTCTTTTTCTGGTGAATTTTGTATGATCCCTCTTATTATGGTAAAATAAACTTGACTTCAACTGTATATATACACACAGTAGTTTTAATGTGATGTTTAATAACATCCAGTCTAATACCAGTTAAAAGGAAAACATTCATGGATTGCTGTCAATGGATGGTAGGCTACTTAAAGCTGTATTGATGGCTCTGTGGAGGATATCAGATGAAAAAAAATTGGAAAAAAGACTTATACTGAGAGGATGTTACTGACACTGTACTGCTGTTATATCAGGAAACGACTATGGAGGTGCTAAATGAGCTGTCGCTTAAGACTATCTCACCAACAAAATTTACCACAGAGCAGAGTATGTGTGAGCGAATTGCGTGACTTCTGCGTGAAGAAAGGCTGGATTATTTGTTGATACGAGCATAAGGCATTTTCAAGAGTTAAAATCACATCAGGAGATCTCTAAGTGTTAAACACGGTGTTGTTATACTAATTAACAGTCTGGGGAAAAGTTCAATGACGAATTGTTCTTTTCACATACAACTGTGTAAATTTACTACATTTAGAGCATAATTCATGCTAATGTATCACCCTGGCAACTGCGCGCAAATATAATTCCATGTAATAAGCCTTGTGTGTAGAGCAGACATTCATGTTCTCTTCAGAATATTTATAAAGAACTTTACAGAAAACAGCGGTAGAAATGGAACGCTTCAGAGCGGGATTTCACTCACCGTTGAGCGGGAAATTGAAAAAACCGGCGTGGAGCTGAAGTGAAGCGATTACAAAACGCTTTGAGCGGGAAACTGCGTTCCTCACGCATACGCGACGGCAAACCAGAGGCAGTACGCGGATTTTAGCGGTATTGTTTTAGCAGTTTCCACACAGAACACAGCTGGTAAATGTTGCTTGGGCATTGTCCCAGATTACCAGGCAAATGGCGATGGCAAACAGTGTTTTATTGCCATGGATATGAAACTGCACTAAGGGGAAGAGGCAGAGACACAGGCTTTCATCAGATTATGTGTTAAAACGGTACATAGGTAATATAGTTTAAGAAATACTGTGACTACTCACAATATAGCATAGTTTCTCATATTGTTTGAAGTTTAATGTACACATGATGTGTTATGAGACGTAAATAATGTACATAAATAGATGTAAATACAATTAATATGTAAAGAAATTATAATACAAAAACAGATGATGTTTATCATTACTGATTCTTCTACTCAGTCGATTAATTCCCCATGTTTAAAAAGTGATGATAACATGATGAGGGGAAGTAATGAAGCATGTGAACCCATAAGCGCGGTTGCGGTTGCCGTCTTTTTGCTAATCCTTGTGGATTTGAAAAGATGTAAAGAAGGTAACTGCTAAGTCAATAAACCCAAATTTAGGCCATGGAGTTTATTTCGTTTTAGCTTATTTAACGTGGCAAGCTAAATTTAATCCTTTTGCGGCAAAATAATGAAAAAAACTTCTCAGTTTGCCAGCAAAACACTTAGCGGGATGAAAAAAGAGCAGCTAATAGCCGTGTTGCCTGCATGCTTGGCCTGTTATGTCTTTGTAGATTGCACGTGGTAAGGGTGCAACGGGGTCAATGCCGCAAGCAGGTAGTACAAAGTGATTTTAACTGGACCTCATTGTGCCCAACAGCTGGGTTTATAGCGCACCACTGGCCTTAGCGATTTAATAAAGCGCCCTTTGACTTCCTCATACTGAAACGGGGCTTAAAGCCAATGTTTATGTGACTTATATGCACAATTTACACAGCAATGACCAAAATGATATGGGCTAGAAAAAAAGGACTACAGGTGTACCCTAGGGACGTGCATCGGAACGTGTGGAGGGAAAGGATCCCACCCGCTGTACGCTTCCGCCAAAGGCTGAGCGTGGCTGTTTAAGCATTTCCCAATCGCGCCAAACAGGAATAACTAATTGTATATTTCAAATGCAAAGCAATTCCACTGAGGGAGTTCTGAAGGACTGCGTGAAACAGGATTTTATGTGTCTGTTCCCAGAGGAGGCCAATACATCAGCATGCCAAACAGCCTTTTCTCCAACTCACATGACGCAAAACAAAACAAAATAAAGCAAAAAACGCATCCGATAAATAAAATAAAAAACGTTCTTGGTTTCAACTGGCATCTGTTGTTTTCAGGAATTCACTGTTTTAAAAACAAAAAAACAACGACAAGATTTTCAAATGCATGATAACATTGCATATCTATATTAAATTAATATATGTGTGTGTGTGTGTGTGTGTGTGTGTGTTTGCTATATAAATTGTGCATATCTGCCACATAAACATTAGCTTTAGCATTTACCTTTATGTGTGTGTTTATGTGTTTATATATTTAAAATATATTTGTGTGTGTGTGTGTGTGTGTGTGTGTGTGTGTGTGTTTAATATTAATATATTATGTATCAATTGTGATGTCATGTGGAGACATCAAGGAAAGTCTTTTTTGGAATGGCTTTTATTTTACCGAAATTATAAAATGGAAAAAATGTTTATTATTAAACATATTACGGTTATGTATAGCATTATAATTTTTTATGCATAAATGCATACATTTTTTATTGTACATAAACTGTGTATATATTTGATATGTTAATTTTTTATATATATTATTTATATTAGGATTTCCAAATTGATTCATCGCAGTTAATCGCATCCAAAATAAAAGTTTGTGCTTACATGATATGTGTGTGTACTGTGTATATTTATATGTATATATAAATACACAAACATGTGTATACATTTATTTACATGTATTTATATATTCAATTAACCATGATTAATCGCATTCAAAATAAGTTTGTTTACATATGTGTGTGTACTGTGTATATAGAAAGTCACACACATGTATATATTTTAAAAATATACACATGTATTTATACATATTTGATTAATCGCAATTAATCACATCCAAAATAAAAGTTTGTGTTTAAATTATATTTGTGTGTACTGTGTATAAAAAAAAATCACACACATAAATATATTTTAAAAATATTTACATGTATTTATATGTTCGATTCATTGCGATTAATTGCATACAAAATAAAGGTCTGCGTTTACATGAGTATTTTTACATGTGTATGTGTGAGTATACTATGTTTATTTCTGTGTATATAAATACACATATGCATGTATATATTTAAGTAACATTTACATGTATTTATATATCCGATTAATCACAATGAATCACATTCAAAATAAAAGTTTGTGTTTACATATGTGTGTGTACTGTTTATTTGTATGTATATATAAATATACACATGCATGCATATATTTCAGAAATATTGACATGTATTTATTAGGGTTGTCAAATGATTAATCGTGATTAATCACATCCAAAATAGAAGTTTATGTTTACATACTATACTGTATGTGTGTTTACTGTGTATATGTATTATGTATATATAAACACACACACATGTATATATTAAGGAAAAATATTATAATATATATATATATATATATATATATATATATATATATATATGTGTGTGTGTGTGTGTGTGTGTGTGTATTTATATATAAATAATAAATATATGCAGTAAATACACATATAGAAACACAAATTTTTGTTTTGGATGTGATTAATCGCGATTAATCGTTTGACAGACCTAGTATTTCTATATCCGATTAATCGCAATTAATCACATCCAAAATAAAAGTTTGTGTTTACATGATATGTGTGTACTGTTTATTTCTATGTATATATAAATACACACATGCATGGGTATATTGGAGAAATATTTACATGTATTTATATATTCGATGAATTGTGATTAATCACATCCAAAATAAAAGTTTGTGTTTCTATATGTGTATTTACTGTGTATATTTATTATTTATATATAAATACACACACATACATGCATATATATATATATATATATATGTGTGTGTGTGTGTGTGTGTGTGTGTGTGCACTGTATATATTTACATGTATATATAAACACACACACAAATATTTAAGAAATATTTACATGTGAATATATGTTTGATTAATCGCGATTAATCGCACCCAGAATAAAAGTTGTTTACGTGATGTGTGTACTCTGTATATTTTTTTGCATGTATATATAAACTCAAACACACACACACACATACATGTATATATTTAAGAAATGTTTACATATATTTATATATTCATATATACACAGTATCTTATGTAAACACAAACTTATATTTTGGATGCGATTAATTGCAGTTAATTGGTTTGAAAGCCCTAATTTCTATACATAGTTTTACTGTATATGGTCTAGTTAATATGTTTTTTTTTATTATTATTATATACTTTTGCCAATACAGTGTAACTTTTTTTTCTGTGTACATTTTTTTAAAATAATTATTATGGCCATTTAAACTTGTACACAATGCAAGATCACATCTTGTTTCCTTTGTGTGAGCCAAATCACTTATTTCTTTGAAAGGCATTAACGAAGCTATAAAGAGACTTTAAGAAGTACACTATGTACTACAGGCTAAATACTTCTGGATCTGCTTCTAATAGCTCCTGCATTGCTTTGGGTGTTTGTGACTGTAGATGAGCGACTGTGTAGTCCTAATAACATTCAGGCCCCAAATGAACCTGCCTCATGAGATGCTTTATGAGCTCCTTATACGGCGGTGCTTTGCAATGCTCCATTAGTGCTTAGTATAAACTGTACACACTGTCACACAATACAAGAGCTCCCTGGAAGCTGGTATTCTACGAGGAAGCTCATTAAGCTAGACGAGGAAAACCTAATGGAAGTAACAGCTAATCTCTCTTACAGTTGTGGATGCGAGGTTTGGGGTTCATTCCACGAAATGCAGCTGCTCCTTCTTCTCACTTCGCTCCCTGACGATCTAGCTTATCAGTCTCGAGAAACATGTGAGAATGCGTTGCATAGGAGGTATTTTTTTCCCTATTAAGTTAAATTAAAGACCCAACTGCTCTGGGTTCAGTCAAAACAGAAGTGTGAATACCCTCCTCCCAGCAAACAGTGCTGGAAAATCACATGGATTTTTTCTTCAGGCTCCTAATTTCACTTCTACAGAATTCCACAGTGATCCTGAACTTCAAAGCCATTGGAATTTGATTAATTTTTCACTTTGAGCGCCGCTACTAATCTGCAGCAAGATCTACTTTTAGATTTAAGCTGCAGTAGTGTGCAGGCCTATCAGAATTATATGCTTATTGAATAAAATGGTCGAGTACAAGTACAGTAGGTGTATAATACAATATCTGGTTTGATAACATTTATTCAATTAAAAGTCTGTATTTAGTCAAAAATATGTTGAAAGTAAAAAAAAGTTTACATATGTAATTATGCTTAAATATTAAAAAAAACAAATAATAATTATTTGTGACTTTAGACCAATGACATGAAGATAAAAAGTCCTCTTCAAATTCATTTAATACATATAAATATATTAACATAATCCAATTTATTGTATTTCTTATGTAATGTAAATAATTTAATTTAGATTAATTAAATGTATTTATAATTTAAATTATATATATATGTGCGTTTCACCATATATTCACCATACCATAACAGTTCACTATATTGCACAGTAAATTTTACGTAATTTTATTTAATTTTTTTTTCGCATTTTGCCATTGCAATGTAACTTCTCTTTACTGAACAGTACGATTTTTAATGTTTTTAAATTAGGTCTCTTTAAAGAATGCCAATCCTGCATTTATTTGATCCAAAATACAGCAAAAGCAGTAATATTGTTAAAAATATTTTTGCTATTTAAAATAGCTGCTTTTTATTTGAATACATTTTAAAATGTAATTTATTCCTGTGATCAAAACCTAATTTTCAGCATCATTACTCCAGTCTTCAGTGTCACATGTCATGGTCTTTTAAAAATCATTCTAATATGCTGATATGAAGCATTTATTATTATTATTATTATTATACATATTAAAAAGTATTTTTTTTTTTTCAGGATTCTTTGATGAATAGCAAGATCCACAGTTCAGCATTTATCTAAAACTGAAAGCTTTTTTAACATTATTATAGAAATCAATGCTTTTAATTAGCAAGGATGTTTTAAATTGATCAAAAGTGATGATAAAGACAAAAGTTACAAAAGATCAGATAAATGCAGTTCTTCTGAACTTTTTATTTATCAAAAAACCAACAGAATAATAATAATAATAATAATAATAATAATAATAATAAATGTTTTTTGAGGAGTATGTCAAAATATTAAAATGATTTCTGAAGGATCATGTGACTGGAATAATGATGCTAAAAATTCAGCATTGAAATCACAGGAATAAATTGCTTTTAAAATATATTCAAATAGAAAACAGTTGTTTTTGCTGTACTTTGGATCAAATAAATGCAGGCTTGGTGAGCAGAAGAGAATTCTTCAAAAAAAAAATAATAATAAAAATAATTATTTCAAATCAAATCAAATAAATAAATTGACTGGTAGTGTACTTTTTATTAGCATGGCTATTTAAATATTATATTGCATTATATATAAACATTTTGTACAAAATGTAAGATCTACACAGCACTTGTTTGAGCCACATCACTTAAAAAACTTTGGAATTTTAACATTTGGAAATCATTAATGTAAGATCAACATTTGTAGTACTTTGTCACTTAAACTTTGGAGTTTTAGCTTTGACCAATGGATATTATTGACTTTAGAAATCCAACTTTGGAAATCATTAAAGAGTCTCAAAAAGTACTTTAATGAACAGTTCATCTTAAAAATAAAAGAAAGGGTGGTTTTGCAGCAAAGCCTTAGAACAGGGGTGCCCGAACTTGGTCCTGGAGGGCCGATGTCCAGCAGAGTTTAGCTTCAACCCCAATTAGACACACCTGAACCAGCTAATCAAGCTCTTACTAGGCATGCTAGAAACTTCCTGGCAGGTGTGTTGAGGCAAGTTGGAGCACGTTTCAGTGACCAGTTCTTAAAAGAACATTTTCTCTTAGTCTGAAGAACATTTTAATGATCTAAAGAGCCTTTTTCCACTATAAAATACCTTTTGTGGAATGGAAAGGATTCCATGGAAGTGGTTTCGTTGCTGTCTACGCAAGGTCCGAAAGCTCTCGGATTTCATCAAAAATATCTTAATTTGTATTCCGAAGATGAACGAAGGACTTACGAGTTTGGAACAACATGACAGTGAGTAATTAATGACAGAATTTTCATTTTTGGGTGAATTAACCCATTAATGACATAATTACTCAAGTACTTTACACTCCAGCATCTGCTAATTGTAAAGTGTAGATTATTGCACAAACTACTGCGAAATCTGACACACTGCCAAAACGGGACTAACCGAGTAATACTGTAATGAGGCCTTGTATTCAGTTTGCAGTAGGTTTTGTGGTATCAGCTCTTTCTTGTGCTTGTTAGCACATCAAACCAACAACTATATGTGATGCGACACTTCCCATGCTGCCCGTGCTCCAATTTGCATGCTAAAGTCTGAGCGTCGTCTTTCATCTCTGCTCTTGATGTTGAAAGCGCAAATGCTGGAAAAAAGTAAACAAAGGACGAGTGAGGTCTGGTCACAACAGCTCAGCCTGAGTGCAATTTGAAACACTCGGCGTGTTGGAGGTCTCTGCTGATGACAAGTGTGTGTCAGATGTCATGATGTTTTTGTGGGCGCTGAAGGTGTTTGCGTACACATGTACAACAACAAATGCGTATGAGTAGATAAGCAATGACCAATTCACTTTCAGAATACAAATTTGCTGATGATTTACTCACCCCCATGTGATCCAAGATGTTCATGTCTTTCTTTCTTCAGTCAAAAAGAAATTAAGGTTTTTGAGGAAAACATTCCAGGATTGTTCTCCATATAGCGGACTTCAATGGTGATCGGGTTGAAGGTCCGAATTGCAGTTTCAATGCAGCTTCAAGATCCCAGCCAAGGAATAAGAGTCTTATCTAGCAAATCGATTGGTCGTTTTCTAACCAAAATTAAAATTTATATACTTTTTAACCACAAATGCTCATCTTGCACTAGTTTGACTTTGCATTACGTAGTCATGTTGGAAAGGTCAGGCATAGTTCTTTGCCTGTGTACTTCGGTTCAAAAAGGTAGGGTAAGGCAAAACACTCCATCTCATTTTCTCCTCCAACTTCAAAATTGTCCAACATCGTTGTTTTACCTTTTTTGTGAAGGGTGTTTGACTTTCTTTGAATGATTGCTTTGTAAACACTGGGTTGGAAATTCCACCTTCGCCACACATGACCTTTCTAAAATAATTATGCAATGCATGAAGTTGAGCTAGTGCAAGATAAGCATTTGTGGTTAAAAAGTATATACGTGACATGAAAATGACTGATCATTTTAATAGATTAAGCTCTTATTCCTTGACTGGGATCGTGTAGAGCTTTCTGAAGCTGCATCAAAACTGCAATTTGGACCTTCAACCCTTTGATCTCCATTTAAGTCCACTATATGGAGAAAAATACTGAAATGTTTTCCTCAAAAAACCTTAATTTCTTTTTGAATGAAGGAAGAAAACCATCTTCAAAGATGTTTGTAAAACAGTGTCACAATAGGTTGCAAGGTTAACTTTAGAAATCGAATTGAATTGCATTTTTCTTCCTCTCTGTCTTTCTACATTGTAAAACGTGGATATGTGCAGTACCTCAGGAAACGTTTCCAACCTGATCTGATAGTTCACCCAAAAACAAAAATGTGCTGAAAATGTACTCATCCTCAGGCCATCCAAGATATAGATGGAGAAAGTAATATTATGGATAAAGGACTTGTGTTTGAGCTGGAAACAAAGGATTAAAGTTGAAAAATTTCTTAATGATGGATTTGTTTCTTACAAATGCACAGCTTTTCGCTTCGCTAGATGTTAATTGATGGACTGGGGTCGTGTGGATTATTTGTGGATTATTGTGATGTTTTTATCATCTGTTTGGACTCTCATTTTGACGGGACCCATTCACTGCAGTGCAGAGGATCCATTGGTGATCAATTGATGTAAACATTTCTCCAATTCTGTTCAAATGAAGAAACAAACTCACCTACATCTTGGATGACCTGAAGGTGAGTACATTTAACTGGGCAACGCAGAAAACATCTTTGCATCTACAAGCACAAAATCAAGGTCAAAATCAAAAGCTGCAAAAGATGCGATTGCAACAGTCAAATACGTCCATCTAGCATATCTGGCATATATCTACACTCATGATGCCATTGTCTAAATGGTTCCATAAACCTTTAACATCTGAAGAACCTTTCTGTTTCACAAAAGGTTCTTTGTGGTGAAAGAAGGTTCTTCAGATTCTAAAAAAGTAAGAAAGAGATGATTCTTTAAAGAACCTTTGACAGAATGGTTCTTTGTGAAAACAAAAATGGTTCTTCTATGGCATCACTGTGAAGAACCTTTTAAAGAACCTTTATTTTTAAGAGTGTACAGTGCTGCCTAAACGTTTGTGAACCCTTTAGAATTTTCTATATTTCTGCATAAATATGACCAAAAAGTTCAGATTTTCAGAAGTCCTGAAAATTGACAAAGAGAACCCAATCAAACAAATGAGATGAAAATATTTAGTTTGTTGAGAAAAATGGCACAGTGTTAAATTTGTGAGTTGCAAAAGTATGTGAATCTTTAGGAGTTAATTTTAAGGTATAATTACAGTCCAGATGTGTCATCAATCAATAGGATGACTATCAGGTGTCAGTGTATGCCCTGTTTTAATTAAAGAACAGAAATCTATCAAAGTATGATCGTGTTTGTGAAAGTGAATCATGGCATGAACAAAGTAGATCGATAAGAACTTCAGAAAAAGAGTTGTTGTTGCTCATCCGGCTAGAAAAGGTTACAAAACCATCTCTAAAGAGTTTGGACTCCACAAATCCACAGTCAGACAGATTGTTTACAAATGGAGGAAATTCAAGACCACTATTACTCTCCCTAGGAGTGGTCGACCAACAAAGATCACTCCAAAGTTGACTTGTAATAGTCTGCAAGGTTGCAAAGGACCTCAGGCTAACTTTTAAGCACATAAAGGCTTTCTCATATTGGTTAATATTTATGTTTATGAGTCCATTATCAGGAGAACACTAAGCAACCACGGCATGATTGGCAGAGCTGCAAGGAGAAAGCCACAACTCTCAAAAAAGAAAAAAAAAAAAAACACTGCTGTCGGTTTACTAGGCTATTGGAGAAATGTTTTGTGGACGGATGAGACCAAAATAAAACTTTTGGGGTTTAAATGAGAAGTGTTATGTTTGGAAAAAAAAAAAAAACACTTCATTCCAGCATAACAACCTTATTCCATCTGTGAAACATCGTGGTAGTATTATTATGGTTTGGGCCTGCTTTGCTGCATCTTGGCCAGAATGGCTTGCCATCATTGATGGAACAATGAATTCTGAATTATACCAGCAAATTCTAAAGACAAATGGCAGGACATCTGTCCGAGAACTGAATCTTAGAAGAAAGTGGGTCATGCTGCAAGACAATGACCACAAGCACACAAGTCATTATACCAAAAAAAAGGTTAAAGGGTTCATCGGATGCTAAGTTCACTTTTACATGTTGTTTGAACGTTAATGTGTGTTGGCAGTGTATGTACAAATCTACCCTATAATGATAAAAATCCATGCAGTGGTTTTTTAATTAATCTGTAAAAATAATATCCCCTTTTTCAAATCGAGCCATTCTCAGATGCTGTCACACAGACAGAGGCCGCTCCAACAATAGTTGATTGACATGAGCGTTTTACCTCAGATCAGCTGTAACAGTCCGCCCTCTTTGTTTCGATGCCAGAGCAGGGATGTAAGTTAGACAAGAATATCTCAGATTGAGCGATTGAGGTGTTGTGTTGCTGGATGTAATAATGAACATAGTGGTCGTCATTTACTTCCGACATCTGAGCCGCTGAGGATGCAGTAGATGTTTGTGAAGGGAATGCACCTCCTGATCTACATATATCTGTCTATGTTCGCACGAATCATTCGTGATCCAGCCTCACTTATAGCAGAAGTGAGTATAAGGGTTTTTTTATGAATCTTCGCGATCGCCTTTACTAATAATGTGCTAGTTAGCAAGTTTAGCGGCTAAACGCGGCTAAATGCGGCTAAAGTAAACAGGCTCGTCACTCCACAGAGAGAAGAGAGGGGCGGGGCGAGCAGAGCTCATTTGCATTTAAAGCAACTTCGACCAGAATGAGATGATTTTTGCAGAGCTTATTTTGGCAAGGTAAAAAGGGTGTTGTTTTACACAACCATTGAGAATTTTTAACCAAAGTATATTATAGACTTTTCATTAAGACCCTGAAGAATCATATCAACTTGTGGAAAATGGGCATCCGATGACCTCTTTAAAGAAGAACAAGGTTAATGATTTGAAATGCCTGAGTCAAAGTCTGGAACTTAATCCAATTGAAATGTTGTGGAATGACCTGAGGCAAGCAGTTCATACGAGAAAACCCACCGATATCACAGGGTTCAAGTGTTTCTGTACTGAACAATGGACTAAAATTCCTACAAACTGTTATGCAAGACGTACAAAATACGTTGCCTGCGGTTATTGCTTCAAAAAGGGGTCACACCAGATACTGCAAACAAAGATTCACATACTTAACACTGGATCATGTTTCTCAGTAAATAAATGACAGAGTATTTTTTTATTTATTTTTTTGTCTCGTTTGTTTGATTGGGTTCTCTCTGTCAACTTTCAGGACTTTTGTGAAAATCTGATGATGTTTTGTGTTATATTTATGTAAAAATAGGGTTCACAAACTGTATATCTCACAGCACTTGTATATCTGTGTTTTCCAAGCTATGTAGAAGATAAATACTAGAATACTGTATCAACGTTAACAGGCTACAAGGAACTCATTTGGGCATTAGGCTTATTTAAAAACTATCTGACTTGAAGCCATTTTAATAACATGAGTAAGTAACACAAGCTTCCCATTGTAAAGAAATCTGTCTTTCACGCTTTTGAGACTGATTTGGCCATGACGAAATTGCCTGCAAACATGCAGTGTCCTGTTAAAGTTAACCATTATCTGGAATATCAATTTTCTGACACCTATGTACACCTTTGCTGACTTTCAGCAGTCTGTTAAAAGGGTCCTATTATGCTCTTTTTCAAAGTCTTGATTTTGTTTTTGAGGGTGTACTAGAACACGCTCTCATGCTTGGTGGTTCAAAAAACGCATTATTTTTAACATAATTTGCATTATTACAATACCTTTCTCCCAGCCTGGCACTAATGGCTCGATTAGTTCCGGGTTTAATGAAGACCCACCTTCCGAAAAAAGGAAATGTGTTATGATTGGTTGGATAACATCTTAGATGGTGTTTCAGTACTGCCACGCCCCATGTCAAAGCAGTTAGTGCAAGCTAGATTAATAGTGAATCTTACGTTTTAAATATGGATATTTTTTTACAAAAATGCATCGATTTGCTACAGGAGACCCCCAGGAGCCGTGTGATGCACTTTTTCTGAAAGAAGGAAGTCATTTACACCTAGGACCATGGAGGGTGAGTAAATAATACGCTACAGTAGTGTTGAGTCCCATCCTCAGCCTGCGAGATCGCCAATACATGATATTATTGTGCAAAATTATTTAATTATTTTACATACTTAGTTTCATTGCCCGAAACCAGCTCCAGCATAAGGCTAAAAGCAGCCTAACATTATCAAAAAACATCATCACTGATTAGCCTAGCCTATTCTACTGCAAGTTTATGCATTTTAAAAAAAACAATTGCGTTATAAGTGAAGCTAACGTTATCTACGCTGTATGATGAATAAATGTCTTACCACACACTGCACACGTCTGCGGCGCGTTACCGCTCTGACGCGGCAACCGGAGTAGATCACGGCTTCGGCATGTGTTTTGACCCCCTGTACTGCACACATCTGCGGCGCGTTACTGCTCTAAAGCGGCCACTTTAGTCAATGCTTGTGTTTATACCCGCCGCTCTGCGGCTCGTTGAAGCGGCTCTCCGTGCTGCATCGCTAAAGTTAAAGTTAGGCTAATCCCCCACCTCGTCCCTACCCACCGCCCAACAATTCAAATTTCCGTAGGCGGAATTTAATTTAATGATATTCTAATGGACCGTGTTGTGACATCATTGTATGCGAAAAACAAACGTTGTAGTCCAAAGGAGCCGTTCGTTGTAGTTCTTGAAAAGAGATTTTTTTTAAAACGAAATATCTCCCTTTGGAGTGGACTTTGAGATTTGTAACTTTGCAGATCTTTTTATGCCCAAAGATACACACCACACACTGACTAAAATTCAAAAAGTGAAAAAGCATAATAGCACCCCTTTAAGAGTCTATTATGAGTGTTTTTAATGATTCTGTACATCTCTTAGAAATGTGATGTGTTATTGAGTCAATAATCTAATTTATTCACTCCAATCCAATTTTATTCAATAGCATACTGCATTTTATTCTGTAGCTCCTTTGTATATCACACTACAACCACTGATTTTTTACAGTACTGAAGTAGCAATAAAAATAGTTTGTTAGCTTAGCAACACGCTAACATCAAACTCTGTTGGAATCTGCAATGGGTGCACTTAATTCAAAAGTGCCCTGTTCCCTCCTGCATGCTTGGGAGTGACTTGTCCACCCGATGAACCCTATGAAAGCTTTCGTTTCTAAAGGCCTTTTGAAGTAGGTTTATTTTAGAACAGTAGATTAACTTAGCATGGCGCCAGATATAACAAGTTCATGGGTTCAATTCCAGGGATCTCACATGGAAAATAACCTTGAATGCCAAGGGCCTGGCATTGAACGAATAACGATGTGTAAATATAGATACAGTTTAGTGACAATAAATATTCAAGTCTCTATTCATGTCTCTATTCAGAGCACTATTCATGTGGATTTTCAGAGGACGAGCATGGTATTATATTTTGATTACACATTGCAAACACATGCAACAGTTAATCGTTCACAATTACGCTAAGGACATTCATTAAGAAAGTCAATTTTCCTTTCAGTTGGGATGCTGCCTTAAAAAGTAGCTGCTTATGTAGGCATTGAGGCAGCTCATTAGTTTTGGAACGGAGCTGTTGTCTCTCAACAACCCATGCGAATGGAAAATCTTGGGAGTGCAGCCTTTTACATTAAAGCTTTCAGCGATCAAGCATATTCAAAATCAGTTATGTTTTTATCAGCTGTTTGGACTCTCATTCTGATGGCACTCATTCACTGCAGATGATTCTGGTGGTGAGCAAGTGATATAATGCTAAATTTCTAAAGTCTGTTCTAATGAAGAAACAAACATTTTGGGAAGCCTGAGGACTGGGTAAACTTTTCCTTTAATGCGCAGTCTTCTGATAAGTCAGTTTGTGGGGAAATAAATCTCTCCAGAATCACCTCTTTCTCACTAATATGCTCACGCTGGTCAGGTACCTGAGCTAATGGCTCCCAAAGTACTTCTGTCAACGAGAAAGCTTCTATTAATTATTTAGTCTCACTATGACTCTGAAACCACAGTGATACCTTGCGTGGTATTCACAACAGTCTGCAGCCAGTGCTGACACAGGGCAAGTCAGCTTTTAGTGAATTTCCCCCCCTGGATTTGGATAATTACAAAAAGGTGAAATTAGACACCTTAGAAAATGTGTTGTTGGCTGATAGACAGTGGATGAGAGAACATATCTCATTTCAGGTCAGTGAGACTGGAATTAGTTGTCATACATGGCAGTTGTCAGTTGTCACATTGTGGACATTCTTTTAGTTTAAAAAAAAAAAGATTTTAAGAAAAGATTTGGTAACTCTTTACAATAAGGTTCCAGTAGTTCATGTTACTTAATGTATTAACTAACACGAACAAACAATGATCAATACATTTATTACACTATTTATTCATCTTTGTTAATGTTAGTTAATAAAAATACAGTCGTTCATTGTTTGTACATGTCACAGTGCATTAACTAATGTTGACAAACACAACTTGTGATTTTAATAACGCATTAGTAAATGCTGAAATTAACATTAAGATTATTAAATGCTGTAGAAGTTCATTCTTAGTTCATGTTGACTAATGTAGTTAACTAATGAACCTTATTGTAAAGTGCTACCAAAGAATTTATATTTTTGAACCATTTACATACTTACCCTGATAGCACACATACATCACAGAGACGTCTATTTAACGTCTGCATTTACATCTGGAAGACGTAGTTTTTACATAGTTTGCTCATCTGCAATTCGTCTATAGGATGTTTCCTATCAGATGTCCTATTAGATGCCTTTAAAATGTTTATGATTTAGAATGTATGTAAAACTGGCATCTTACAGATCAAGCGATCTTTAACAGACATCTTGCAGACGTATGTGTGCTATCTGGGGTGTAATTGTTTTGCTGATTCAGTTTTACTACTACATGCTTTCCCTGATAGCACAAATACATCACAGAGACATCTATTTACATCTAAAAGACGTATTTTTAACAATGTTTTTTGCATTTTTTACATCTGCAATACGTCTGTGCTATGTGTGCTATCTGGGTTATTATGTGATAATTAAATCCCAGATAACATCTTAAAGATATCTAATAGACGTCTATTTGACATCTGATAGGAAATGTCCTATAGAAGTACTGCAGAAGAGCAAACAATGTAAAAATGTCTTCCAGATATAAATGCAGATGTCAAATAGATGTCTTCGTGATGTATTTGTGCTTTCAGGGACCTTAATCCTATACCCTGATAGCACAGGTACATCTCGGAAATGTCTATTTGACGTCTGCATTTACATCTGCAAGATGTATTTTTTTAGATTGTTTGTTCATCTGCAATACGTCTGTAGGACATTTCCTATCAGATGTCAAATAGACATCTATTAGATGTCTTTAAGATGTTTATTACTTAGAACGTATGTAAAACTGACATCTTACAGACATCTACCAGATGTCTGTACACGGCAGATGCTTTGATGAAACTTTTAAATGTGATATTATCCATCTTTTTCTTTCTGTAAAGGCTGGCATGGCAATTGTAACTTTTATGGGTCTGGCTTCCGGTTTCATCTACGTCCATCTATTTTTAAGCTTGTTTTGCTTCTTGATATTGCAAATTAGTGTGTGTTACCATATTTTTTTAATGTATTAATTATTAACACACTGGTTTGTAGTGCAAACAATTTTACTGCACGTTGTTATTCTTCTATAGTGGCTAATGAACAGGAAGTCTCACTTGCAATGCTAAAAGCAGCTGACAAAGGGGAAAAAAAAACGTTCATTTCACAGTTCAAGCTAAAAACACTGTCACTGGCAAAGCATTTACTATACTAACAGTTTTGCTTGCAAAATAACTGTTTCGTCAGAATAAACGGCTAGTTCTGAACTGCATCAATGTAGACAGATTCTTATTGCCTTATAATGGTGTAGTTACGACATCTACCAGTAGGGGCTAACTGTTGAAGCTAACCAGCCAAACCTTGGCCCCTTGGCGAGTTAAATTCGTTCATTCACGGAGAGAGTGGGGGTCTGGATAGGTTTGAGGGGAGTGGGAGTGATTCTAAATGGATCACGTGGGATTCTCCCCCTAAGTAGGCGGTGACGTCGCAAGGGCTCAGTCAGTCAGTCAGTCAGCGGAGCGGCGTCATTTCAACAGCTGCTTTCCCTCCCACTAGCCCTCCCCACACATCATTTGGGGAAGAGGAGAGGCTTTTCTGCCTTCTACTGCACTTCAGGGTCGTGTTCCGTTAGACCAGGCACGGAGAGGCCTTTTGCTGCCGTTATTCTGACAGGAACAACCCGCGACAGCCACCCTACTCGCTCGCCGCCGCTGTTTTTCTCCCGTTTCTTCACCGGACGTACCTCACAATGACTGCAGACGCGTAGAATGTGACCGTTTAAGTTATTTTTTAAAAAATTCTCCGTTCCCGCCTCTATCCGTTGTTTATATTTGTGGAGAAATAACGTCTATTTAACGAAAGAGGAGGAGAAAGTAACGGTCTCCGAGATATTACCACATACAGTTCATGGGAGATAAAGCCTAATGTGTACAGCGGCAGACAACAATAGCTCCTGACAGATGGAAGGAGGGTTTTTGTTTGGCGAATTCAAGATGGAAAACGAAGAAATGAGCCTAAGTTCTTGCAAGTAGCAAGACGGAAAGTGAAGAGGTTGGTTTATAGTCGGTTTTTTGGTAGCGCTGGAGGGAATGATGGCGCGCGGTACGGGTCGACAGACGGCGCATCTTTGCACTCTGTCACAGAGTGAGGTAGGTCTCGTAATATATAGATATCTCAATATAATATTGTTTTTATTAAGTCTAATTACTCTTTGCTGTCATTTAAGGGTAACGATCTCAATTATAAACACCATGATGCATTCTGAGGAAGAAAACAAATCAGTAAGTAGTTGGACACTAAGTTGTGTGTAAACATTATGGACGTGTTTAAAGGGCAATGCAGAAGTCTTGATTCAGTTGCTTGAATACTGTCCACGCCAGGAGTCTTAAAAATACAAGTTTCCACCCACTGGGGTCTTCGATATTAATCTCAGAATAGGCTGACCAAGTAAGAAAACAAATGTTGCAGAAAATATGGTTGCGCATAGGTGAAAATGTGGTGAACTGCCCCAGATTTTGCTAGTCTGTGAGCGGTGAGGCAAGAAAGCACCACCGCTGCCCGGTGAAATGGACTTTTGCAAGCTGACCACCACCCACGGCTCACTACGCTGCTCGAAAGCACTTTTAAGCTGCGATAGTATAAAATAACAGGTCGGACTTGGCCCCCATGCTGTCAAATCATTTACTCTGTCAAGTCTTTATTCCTGTTGCCCAGAGTAAAATATAAATACTATCAGAAAAACTTAATGTAGTTTTAAAGTGGGGCCTTTTTAGTAATACTAATGCATCAAATATTTGCAGTTCATTAAATGGACTGTAACACTGTTCAGCACAGACGCGGGCAGATTGTGACAGTAATGTGCATGAATAAACAAACCTATTTGCTCTCATGGGCGATGAGATGTTACATTAGTCACATAAACCATATTGACATAAAAAACAATTGAAACAACCTGCTGAAGTATGCAGGGGCCAAGATGTATGCTGGCATGTTTCAAGTACCTTGTAAAAATGATTCCACCTTATGTGTGTGTGTTTTAATTTAGCCACAGTTCTCTAATAGCTGGGGGGGGGGTATTCATCTCAGTCCAAGTTATGGATGACAGATGCTCTGAGAATAAAATGCTTTCAGCTGCATCCTCATGAAATGTGATTCATTAAACTCACCTTTCAAAGGAACATTCGCAAACTTCTGAATGAGGTTCATAGAGAACCTGGCGTTTGAGTAATGAATGCAATTATATGTCAAGCGTGGCCCGAGTGTGTCCCAGTAAGGGCCATATTACAAGTTTAAGCAAACATTTAGTATATATAAACGCAATCATCAAAGATATGAGTCCTTGCGAATGCATGAGTGTTTTCACATGGGACACTCAATGTCAAATTAATCATTCCTTCTGGGAGAGCCACTAGCGCATATGGAGATTTATTGAATCTGGTGCGCATTTGTTATGATTGCACATTGCGCTTATTGCCCTCTGTTTATTATTTATTTTTTTAATGTCATCCAGAATTTAGCTGGCTTGGCCATAGATTTTTGTTATTGTTAAAAGGTGTATGTTCAAACTAAAGATACTAAATATGCAGTGCAAATTATTCATAATATTAAGCTTGCAAATGGGTGACAAGCTACCTTTCACGATTAAATTGAATCCAACGTTTACATGGATAGTCAGTAGAAACATCTCAGCAATGCGTTGGCCATGGAAAATTGTTTTGCAAAAACCTGTGGGAGCTGAGCACTAAAAAGCTTCTGCATGTCTTATTATGTGGTACACTGATTTCTGAGTTATGCTGATCTCTATCATATTAACTTTGTTTGCAGGTGCTTCCTATCAGAAGTCTAATAGTCTCATGTTGCTCTTCTAATTGCTGACCGCTGTGGCCACATCACGCTCCTAATTTCCGTAACTGTATGAAATGAAAACTGGTGTAGCTGAAAGCTAAAGCTGATTTTATGAATTCCTCTCTATCGTTAACAAACACATAAATATTTATTTCTTCTCATGTTCCTCCAAACAAGCATGAGTGTGTCTTTGGCAAAAACAAAAACACCTAGCACCCGAGTGAGTGCAGTACGTAGCGTTCTCTAGTGAGGCTCTCATTACAGGATATCAAATGGATGACAAAGGAAACCTTTGGAGCATTTCATTCGCTCTGTTCTGAAGTGTGTTAACCTTTAAAGTAAAGCCAGGCTTAGCCTCTTTCCATCTTACTGTAATTGCCCACGCAGGGTGAGCACATTTGGTTGAAAAGGTTATCATCCCCTGATCCAGCTGTTGCAACAAAACAGGAAACAATCCATAGAGACAAACATTTAGTAGGTAGGTTGAAGCATAGCGCATGGCGCTTGTGAAATAGATACGAAATTGGGCATAGAATTCTTTTACAACATGTCAGTGAAAGAAGTCAGAAGGGCACACTAAATGTTAATTGAGCTGTGGTTTATGTTATGTTGTTTTTGCAACATTTTTGCAACCCTGTTACCAATAGTTGGCACATGTATGAATCACTTAAAACCCTAACATTGCACAAATCTGGAAAATAAAATTGAAAAAATGTTGTTTTTTATTTTTATTTTCAAGGCTGCATTCAATTTGGCAACAGACATTTGTAATGTTACAAAATATTGTGCTGAAAATAACAAGAAATGTTTCTTGAGCAGCAAATCAGCATATTAGAATGATTTATGAAAGATCATGTGACACGGAAAACTGGAGTAATGATGCTGAAAATTCAGCTTTGCATCACAGGAGTAATTTTAAAATATATTCAAATAGAAAACTGTTATTTTAAGTTGTAATGTTTTGTAATTTTACTATATTTTTAATCAAATAAACACAGCCTGGGTTTGCAAAAGAGACTTCTTGAAAACATTTAAAAATCTTAACCCCAAACCTTAGAACGATATCTTTATATTATTTTATATAGTCTAAATTAAGGCATATATGTATATTTCCCATAAATGTTACAAAAACATTATTTTTTATATTTATAATATAATCAAAATATTATAGTGTAAAAATATTGATGTTGTAAAAAGAAGTTGGATAACAGGGTTGAATGTTGATCATGATGACACTGTAATTTGCATAAGAAAATGTAATAAGATAATACATAATGATAATTATTAGATCATATTAAATTATATTCCGATATTTTATTTAAAATGTCGGTAACACTTTACAATAAGGTGTTATTTGTTAACGCTAGTTAATGTGTTAACTAACATGAACGAACACTATGTTTGTTACACTATCTTTGTTAACGTTAGTTAATAAAAATAGTCATTCATTGTTTGTTCATGTTCATGTTTATTCACAGTGCATTAACTAATGTTCACAAACACAACTTATGATTTAAATAATGCATTAAATGCTGACATTGACATTAAGATTATTAGACGCTGTGGAAGTATTGTTCATTCTTAGTTCATGTTAACCGATGTTAACTAATAAGCCTTACTGTAATGTGTTACCAAAATTTCCTATTTATCATAGTATCGTTAATGCTATATGTTGGATAATGGTTTATAAAATGTCGTACAGTATCATTCTCACAACAACAAGAAAAAAAAAGGCTTTTAAAAAATAGGACACCAATTTTGGCATATTTGTCTTGGAACATCACTCCTGTGACGCATTTGAAACGAGCCCGAACAAAACATGACTTTCAAAAACAAGACCTCTGCTTTACCTTTGTAATAATTTCTCTCCTATTTTTAGATCACCATTACTAGGAGGAGGCTCTAGAATCTAATAACCCCCAGTGTGAGAAAGCAACGGTTAAGAGAGGAAATTGCTGGCAGGGAGGCCTTTCCCTCTGGTGCGGTGTTGATAAGTTTAAGGTGGAGGGTGAATAAGGGGTGAGGGCTGTTATCACTTGCTGCTTCTGGCTGCGGATCCTGCAACACTGCTTGCTGGAGCCTGAAAATTCATTTTGACGGATGCTTCCCCTCTCTGGCTGTTAGAGTGCATCTGGGTGGGGAGGTGGCTTAGAGGGCCTCTGAGGCAGCAGTGTTCTCACTGAATGCCATGTTGTGCAAACCTGCAATTTAAACTCTCACGCAGGGCAGTAAAGGTTAGCTCATGATATGCAGAGACCCCCGTTAGCAATCTCCCCCACCGTGTTGCCATGTACCGCAAATGTAGGAGACTGAAAAATCATAACATTAGTAGGGTAGAGCGAAGACTTATGCCGTCATAAACCTTGGCTGCTTTGAAAATCACCAGTGAATTTGCAGGTGATGCCAGCATTACTACGAAAGTAGCAGTACGTGGCTCATGAATGTAATTAGAGATCTTCTGCTATCCGTTGTGCTGCGACACTACTCGGCATTACTCATTGTTTTTCCTCTCCTCATTCTTAGATCACAGAGACATCAGTCTGAGGAAGCAGTCGTCCTTCAGAAGAGAACTGCCCCAAAGCATGACCGTCTGTCACTGGGGAGGGTCAGAGAAACGCATTCCTGCAACTCTCATGAACAGTTTGTCATCCCCCTCGTAGGTCCACCTACGGCCCTGAACACACCCATCTGCCAGCTCAGATAACCCTCAGGCTGTTTGCAACACATGTTTGATGTGATTGGTTGTGACCGCCGCGCTTTGCTAAGCAGCCCCGCTCTACATCATGCAGTGGCGTCGGCGACACTGCTGCCCCATCAAGATGACCTGGAATGTCAAGCGGTCGCTCTTCCGCACACATGTAGCAGGCCTTCTCTCGCTGGCCTCACTCTTCGCCCTCTTCCTCATCTACTGCCACCAGGATTTGCTGCAGGGCCGGTGTTGGTTGCGAGACAACCCCTTGGTTTACACCATGCGAGGTTTGCGCCCCCACAAGGAGCGCGCGAAGGGAAACCAAAGCTCGCTGCGAAGCCTCTGGAAAGACAATGGTTATGTGCTCCCCAAACCGTCTGTTAACTTCAACTTCACTTCTCACCAGGCGGAGATCACTGCCCGGGGGATTGTGGGATTGGAGATATCACCGAGCAGCAACAACTCAAGCACTAACGGCAACACCAAGAGCTTGCACAGGGAAATGGGAGTGGGAGGGCGTCTGGCAGCCCAGCCTTATCACTGGCTGCTTAATGAGCCCTACAAGTGCAACGAAAGCAGTCCCTTCCTGGTCTTGCTAATTGCTGCCGAGCCGAGGCAGTTGGAGGCAAGGAACGCCATCAGACAGACCTGGGGCAATGAGAGCGTGGCCATGGGATACGGGTTCGTGCGTCTCTTTCTGCTGGGAAGGATACCTAACGCGTACCCCCAGAGCTCCATCGAGGAGGAGAGCTTGCAGTACCATGACATCATCCAGCAGGACTTCTTGGACACCTATTACAACCTTACCATCAAGACGCTTATGGGCATGAGCTGGGTTGCTCGATATTGCCCGCACACTCACTATGTCATGAAGACGGACAGTGACATGTTTGTCAACACCGAATATCTCATCCAAAAGCTGCTAAAGCCAAACATGGCACCTCGACAGAATTACTTCACAGGCTACCTAATGAGAGGCTACGCTCCCAACCGCAACAAGGACAGCAAGTGGTACATGCCACCAGAACTCTATTCCAGCGAGAGATACCCTATCTTTTGCTCCGGGACGGGCTACGTGTTCTCGGGGGATATGGCAGCGAAAATCTACAACGCCTCGTTGAGCATCCGCCGCCTGCACCTCGAGGATGTGTATGTAGGAATCTGCCTGGCGAAACTGCGAATCGACCCGGTGCCACCACCAAATGAGTTTCTCTTCAACCACTGGAGAGTGTCGTACTCCAGCTGCAAGTACAGTCACCTGATCACCTCCCACCAGTTCCAGCCCAACGAACTCATTAAATACTGGAGTCACTTGCAAAGCAACAAGCACAATCCTTGCCTTAACATGGCGAAGGATAGGAGCGGGCGAACGCGCCATAGGAAATTGCAGTGGGAAGGTCTTCGGTGATTAGCCAGGGCTCAGGGTGCAGTAGTGTTATCGCAGCATGTGCAAAATTCAGCAGTTTATGAGGTAGGGAACAGCACAGTGTTTTTGGTATTGTGAATTAAAACTATTTTTTTAATTTCAGAGAGATGTTATGTATTGTAAACCTGTCTTTTTAAAGGGAAGTGAGAGACGTGTGCAATATCTAGCATGCACAGCAAAAACCATCCGATGGCGGTAACCGCCATTTTCAGGTGCCAATTAACCGAGACATATTAAGAGGTTGCCGACTTTCCTCTACAAGCTAACGTTCGAGTGATATTATTAAGGGCCAATTTTATTGAGATCCTCACTGTTTCTGTATACAAAAGAAGAAAAAAATCGGGAATATCATATGGTGGTGTATCTGTACTGTGACACATTTGATTCTCAATGATGTCCACCCGACATTATGAGATGATGTTGATTTTTTTCTATCTACCTAAAACCTGCAAATGGTTTACAGTATCCAAACCAAATTAAAAACAGTATGTGTAAAAGAAAATATATATATGGAATTTAAGTGCATCATAGATGTCAGATATGATCAAAATAATATTTTTCAAAAGCTTTACACTGACTAAATACACAAGTCTGCCCTTGATTAGGGCAAGTAAACTATTTATTAAATGTATTTCTTAAGCATATTGTCTCGGACGTGTGGTCTCTTCCAGTGTTATTCAAAAAGCGTGTTACTCAGCCTGAGCTGAAACACAGTTTTACAGTGTAATTATTTAGAGCAGACACATTTCACTAAACAAATAAAATTCAGTTGGCCAGTGCAAAAGATGACGAGTCGACAGCATCTTTGGTTACCTCAGTGACCCCCAGCATAAATCTGATAAAATAAACATTATTGCTAATAATTCACTTTTAATTGACTTTCACAGACAGTTGCACCCTTCATCTGCGAAACTAAAAATGTATTAGTTGTCAAAATTTGCATAATTCATGCAAATTTCAAAGCATTATGGACAAATATCAACATTCAAATCACCATTATGTACTCATTAAATTAAAATGAGACTTGAAAAATCCCAGAATCAGTCCCCAGATGGAACCGAAGACTAATGTGTTAATGATAAAGTAGATAGTGTTGCTCTGGGTCAAAATATATAATTAGTGGGGGGGCTTCACAACACATTAGCTAAGAGTAATCCAATTAAATTGACGCTGGCAACATTTGAAGGGTTTATTTATCATTTTCATTACTCATTTGTCAGTCTAATTTTAATTAACCACATATTCGAGTGACTATGATAAGTGCTAGATGCAGAATTTGTGCATCAATTACAGGTGACTCAGAAGACGTTTCAATGTGTCCTTCTTACAAATCATAAGCACTTGAGTTTCACAATACAACAATTATTGTGGCACAAAACAAGCTGCTTCGTTTCCAGGCCTGTACTTGTTGGGAAATGTCAGTAAATACTACAAACAGACTTTGACGGAGACTGAAATAGGACGTGGTATAGACCTCACAAAATCTGAGAATTTTAAGATCGTTATCTTACAATGCAGTCATTTATGTTTTATTATTTAAAACAGAGTATTTTATGAGTTACATAAGCTTCTTACAAATCATAAGCACCTGACTTTCACAATATTGGAGCAAAATGAGTAATTTTGTTTTCAGGTCTATACTTGTCTATTACAAGTTTGGTTTTCCTCCACCCAGACATGCTAAAAACAGACTTTGACAAAGGAAACCACCATAACTGTTTTGAAGATAAACAGGAACTTTACTCTAGAGTCAGAGTGGAATTATTTGCCTGCAAGCTCTTGAGATTTCACATCACTGCTACCTAATATAAATATAGTAACAAAAAACAAGAAATGTTTATGAACATTCAAATGTTTGAGAATGTTTTCAATAATTTGAGAATGCAGTAATGTATATCTTTGTAAAAGAACTTTTTATGCATCATATGGACTATAAATAAATCACTACATTTGAATGTGGCAATGTAACACTCAGAACATGCAAATTGTCCTGAGTATCAAGAGATTTCCAGGACTTCATTGCTTTAGACCCTTAAACCATCTGTCAAGAATTACGTTCTTGCTAGACAGAAGTCAATTCGCACAGCAACTTGCAATTCCAGCGTATTGCAATCCGTTAAATCCTCATCTGTTGTTAAGCATTTATCTCCCTCAATTAATAGGAATCAAAGTCGTGGCCAAGGGCGAGAGAATATAACAAACAGAAGCAGCTTTCATTCCACCGCACCGCGTGCAATCACAGAGAAAGATTAGCACACTTCATCTACAACACTTTGTCCCACTGATTTACCAGAGAGAGAGAAACCGGAGAAGAAAAAAATAACTGGGGGCGAGTGATGAATGAACAGGAAAGAGGCTGTGACTGATCAGTATTGAAAACCTGTGCTGCTCTAAACGTGTGAAAAGTGAACCCGGGAAAAGAACTCTGATGTCCACCGTGATGGAGTGGGTCGCCGAAAGCCCGGACCCAGAGATGTGTTTCCAGAAATATAGCGAGTACCAGAGTATGATGAATGTCCCAATAGCGCCAAAAGCCTATAGCGCAGCAATGAGATTGAAGAAGAGAAATTCTCACTGAGTCAGTAGATGTAATTTTAGATATGTAAACATTTAAAGTGAAATCAGTGAAATTATTGAAGCGCTGTCAATACGCTAAGGCCTAAAATAGTTTTAGGGGATAGTTTGGCCAAAAATGTCGTTACAAACCCGTAAGACCTTCATTCATCTTCGGGGCACAAATTCAGATATTTTTTATTAAATCCGAGAGCTTTCTGACCATGCGTAGACGGTAACGTGACTGACACATTCAGTGCCCAGAAAGGTAGTAAGGACATTGTTAAAATAGTCAATGTGACATCAGCAGTTCAACCGTAGTGTTATGAAGCTACAAGAATATCAGCTTGATCCCATGGTGAAAAAGTAATTGTTTTCTACACAGTTATGATTGCAGCTCCCTATGTTTCGCTTTCCGATCATAACAAGCTTGATCGGTAGCTCAGCCGGCACAGAATTGGACTTAGAATGCGGAGTCCATGGGTATGAATCTTGTGAAAAACATGACTCACGATGAAAGAGCGAAAAGGTGACAAAAAAACAAGCTAAAATAGCATGCTTGCATTTGTGTTTTTATGTTACATTCGCTTTTGTTCATATTATCTGGTAAGTTTAGGTGTAGTGCAGATGGTACGTAGATGGTATTTTAAAACGTCATGGAGCATTATTATTATAGCACCACCCAATGGACATTTCATGTCAGAACTTCGGTGACACGTACAAAACCAACGTCACATAAAACGTACCATATGTACATATGTATGTTCCGGGCAGAAAAAACGAACACTCTTTTAGCACCACTCAGTGGACATTATACATCGAATATATCACGAAACGTACATGCCAATATGTATTTCACATTTTGCGAAAACGTTCCCGCAGGTATGTTTTCGTCATGAGATCAGGCCCGAGAATACTTTTTGGGTACGAATCCCATAAAAAAACATGACTCACAATGAAAGAGCGAAAAAGGTTACAGATCAAAAAACAAGATAAAACAGCATGCTTGCGATTGCGTGGTAGGATTAAGTGTAGCAGAAATTGAAGAAATAGAAGTAGAAGAAATTGTTGAATAAAGTTATTTTTGTTTTCTTTGTGCACAGAAAGTATTCTCGTAGCTTCTTAACATTATGGTTAAACCACTGATGTCACTATTGGACTATTTTAATGACGTCCTTACTAACTTTCAGGGTCTTGAATGTGGTAGTTGTGTTGCCATCTATGCAGGGTCAGAAAGCTCTCAGATTTAATCAAAAATATCTTAATTTGTATTCCGAAGATGAACGAAGGTTCTGGAATGACATGAGCGTGAGTAATTAATGACAGAATTTTCTTTTTTTGGGTGAACTATCTCTTTAATAAGCGTCACTTATTAAGAGCATAAATGAACAAAATATGATGGCTGTTGACGGTAGTTTAGTTAAAATCAAAGAACATAATGAGTCTTTGGTGACTGTAATATTACAACGCTATCTCCTAACCAATTCATACGTATTTTGCAAGGGGGCTTCACTCGTATGATTTTGTACAATTTGTGTAGACCCCAGGTTTTGGGGTGGGTTTAGGAGTAGGTCATTCATACAAATTGGGGAACAATTTAACAAAAATGTACAAATTCATATGAGTAAGGTTGTACGAATTCGTACAAATTAGCCACCTCATAAAATATGTACGAATTGCTTGATCTATCCCTTTAAAGAAGATAATTCGTAAAGCCCACATAGTTCTGTCTTTGATTTTGAGGTCCCTTTAATGCAGGAACAGGTGAGGAATTCGGGATTGTTGTTGGGGCATGTACAAACCCATGCTAAAAACTCTCCTTTAGTACTCACTGAATACCACTGTTACGTCACACAGACTAGCGTTTCAGTAAACTGGATAACAAGACCTGTTGTGCAAGTAAACATACCTTTTTATTGGAAATGTCCGGCAAGTTAAATTAGGTAGAACACTTTTCCCTCAAGGCCATCAGACCGTGCCAAATTTAACATTTAAGCATGTCGTGAAGAGTTTCAGTCAATTTAGCTAAACCCACTTTCCTCATTAGCTCAGACACGTCCATTCAGACAGCAAACGGTAGCAAAAATATGAAAATAAACCTATGAGTACTACATCAGAGTCAATTACGTGATGTTCTTTTGTCCATATGTAATACTTTACACAGTAGAACTGAGCAATGCAGGATTACTTTTGTGCAAAACAAATCCAATCCTACTCCATTCTGGACCTGACAGAAAACATTCTCCAAGTGGATGTTTGCCAAAGTAAAACTGTAGTGAGGAAAGATAGTCCTAGACCAGCACTTAAGACCATCTCCTTTAAGGAGCACAACACTGCACAATTTCTCCGACCAGTAATGGCTATGTTTTCCGGGAGATGTCCGAATGGAAAAATCAATGTGTTGATCTGTTTTGAGGTGTACAAGCTGAGAAGGACTTGCTTTCATGATAGCAACACTGCTATAAAAGGCTCTTGAAAAAGCTGACGATGAACAGACCCAAGCGCTATTTTTGACCACGTAGCACGTGGCATCAAATGCCCATCCTTTATAACCCTCATACCCCTGTGTCTGTGAAAACACCCCATAAACAAGCTTTAGATCCAACATAATGGCCTCCAATGGCCATTTGTTACTTCTGGCTAAATGACTTCTTGTCTCAGAGGATCATTCACACTATATGAACCCTTTGTAACACAATGACAAGCTCACATTGATTTCATTTTTTTGTTTTTCATCAAATGTCAACGACGACTGATGGTTGACATTTGTTGTAAATATTCCAAACGTTGGCTTTCTTCCACAATGTCCTGATTCCGGCACCAGGGCGATGGAGTACAACTGATTATCATGGACACGGTGTTATCGAAACCAAACACGCAAGAGATCTTCGTCAACGGAAGATTATTTACAATTAGCACAATTAATGGGTGCATATCTTTGTGTAATTGTGTAATTTCTCATATCCACCCACCCTGAAGCATTTTACTGATGATAATAGCTGTACAATGAGATTGCACAGCAGTTTTAACTGAAAAAGGAGGAACTTTTTATAAATTTTTTGTCTGACAAAAATCCATACCGCAACATAAAAAGGCAAGTATATTTCACAGCTAGTTGTTAATTATTCATAAATACTGAATATTCATAAACATCGAATAAATATTCATTTGAGTCTGACTCAAACCTTGAGTATGACATGTATTTTTATTGAAGACGTGGTTATGCAACAACAAATATCTTAAAAAAACGAATCTTTCGTTTTATCTCGCTTTAATTAAAACCTGACAGATCTCATCAACTTACGACATTAAAATCACATCTTAAGAGTCCACGGCAGGAAATGCTATAAAATGGTTCATATTTCAAAGATTTGGTTGGCACAGCGGTTCAAACACTTCAAGTTCGCATGAATTTTTTATTGTGCTTTCGATTGATTTAGTGGTCCGCGGAGTCTGTGCCAAAGCGACAAACCCTGACCATTTCTGTTTACAGTGAATTAATAATTTATGACTCTTAGTATTAATGTGAACTTGAGATCACCATAATACTTCAAACTCTGAGAAAGCCATGAACAATCACATAAATGAAAATCTCCACAATGTTAATGTTTTCCTACGAGTCGTTTTGATACGCTCGACTGCTCCGCTTTGAAAATTCCCAAAAGGAAAAACCCCTGCTATTCTCAGCTGTCATTTATCTCACTGGAAAAACATTAATCTAAAAAAAAAAGCGTTTTTGCGGGAGGATCTTTACATCTCACTTCCCATGAAACACTGTTGGTAAGAGTGCACATGGCAACAGCAGTCCCCTCAACAAATTCAAGCTGTCAACTGGAGCAAGACTCCAGGGTTGACTGCTTCCCTAGCATGTGTAATATAACCAGATAGACAGCCAGTATGTCAATCCGGTATGTCGTGCAGAACTTGAGGAAGGCATCAGGGGTTCCCTTGAGGTCTGTAAAAGGCCTCTAATGTCCACAGCTTTCATTATGCGCACTAGAGGGATTTCACTTAAGCTTGTTGAAAAGTGAAACGCAGGAACCGTATCGAGAGCAGTTCAAACAAGTTCAGTCAGGCACGACGTGCCATCAAAAATTAATATAAATGATGATTTTATAAAGAAGTAACTGAAGTAAACAGCTAGGAGGCGTTCAGAGGTGTTTCCTCTGAGGATGCAAAGGTGGTAGTGCCTCCTCAAAATATTGGATCACTTGTTTTTCCTAACATTGTCCTACAGCGACACCAACAGGTAAAGTTACAGCAGGAGTCTGTGTCTCTTGCCTCCCCTGAGCCCGTTAAGTTTTAACAAACGGCCTACAGCGTGCGGTGAGTTTGGTGGGGGGTAATTGCGAATTAATGGGGGAAGTCACAAGAGAGAAGGCAATGCCTCCATCATGATATGATTGGATATGACTGGTTAAGATTGTCTGTGATTGGTTCATGCGATAAATCCCGCCTCTAGCGTTGGTGTGCGCGTTTCGCATTCACAAATCAGTCTGAATGAACAATATAATAGTGTTAATGAGAGAACTAATTAATAAATGTACGTAAACAACTTACACACTTACATATAATCAGTTTGTTACATCAAAATAAGATGAGATGCTTGGTGAAATTTGAAGTGAATCCCCGTGTCTGTGTTTAATATTTACTGAGCTTTGATGACTGATGGTCTGAAAAGTTCAAAAATAAGTAAAAGTTTGGTATTAAAAAGAATAGTTGAATATAAGTTTACAAAAAAAATAAAAAAATAAATAAAAATATATATATATATATATACATATAGTTTAAATTGTTACTGACTTGAGTTATTACTTTTGAATAAATGTAAAATGCTTAAAAACACATTCATGCTTGGCTTTAATAAATAGAATATTTATTACACCGTTAATGTAAAAATATAAAATAGTTTTTTTTAACCCACAAAATGTGACTGGGACATGAATTTACATATATATGAATTTCATTTTTGTCATTATTTCTGAAAGGTTATATTATGGTTTAATTTAATAATAGTTTAATGGTTGTGATGGAAAATGACACCACAACTGAGAGAGAAACATTGTGCAAACATTTATATAAATCATATTTACACAGTTAAATTTGCATTATGGTTTATGATGATAATTTGTTTATATAATGACATTCAGTTGAAAATTTAATCATATTTTTATATTTAATACTTTAATACTTGAGAACCAACTTCAAACTGATTTATTTAGTTAGTTCAAACAAGTTCAGCCATGGCTAAATGTTTTTTTTTTTTTTTTTTGTTTTTAAGAAGGAACTGAAGTAAAGAAATAAGGAAATTATTCTTAAATGTTTGCAGTTTTTTGCAGTCAACATGCTTACAACACACTTTTTTTTTTCTTTTACATTCTTTACACTCCCACAACTCAGTGTAATAACAATGTCCCATGTGTATATACATAACAGGAAACGTCTGTCATTTTATGTAATTTTAACGAAAATTAAAAATTAGAAATGTAATAATAACATTAGTTCAATAATTCTGGATTAGATAGTTGTAGATATAGCTATCCCACAACTGAGGGACAGAAACATGCAACAATATATAAATCATATTCACACCATTAAATAAATAACGTTTAATAAAATGTAATAAAAGTGTCATAGTTTACACTCTAAAAATGCTGGGTTACCAAGCACTGGGTAAATATTGGACAGAACACATGCTGAGTTACTTTGACCCAGGTGGTTGGGTTAAATATTTTTACTAAACATGCTGGGTTATTTTATTTAAGCCAACTATTGTTTAAAATTTTATTATATTGCTAGCTTAAAATGAACTGGAACTTATAAAAAAAAAAACACACACACAGAATTACTGGAGGCAACAGCAATAATCAAAAGATGAACATTTATTTATACAGCAATAGTTTACAATATTACATACATTTAAAGTCATTTAACAAGCATTTTAGACATAAGAAATGTAACATTTAAAGTAGCATTTTAATTTTAAACAGTTCAACAGTTCTCTGTAATCACATTTTACTGAAATAGCGCTGATTCTCGTTCCGGTGTTTTCGCCGAAATCTAAGCCGGTGAAGGGTTGCTGTTCGCTGGGGTATCTGCAAACTTCAGACCGTGGCCTCTTGTTTCACTCACAGCTGAAAGATGCTGTGACTGACTCCAAAACCTGCCTATAAACAGACAGATTTCTCTACTGACATTAGAGAACATTTTAACATCACATGAAATTAAACTCAGTACTATAACGAATAAAATTCATTTATTTTATGCAAGGCAAAAGGCGTTTCCATCATGCGAAACTACTGCTGATGACGCAGCTGACTGACATTTGTGCTGCGCAAAATAATACAATTTACAGCACAGTAAAAGACTTAAATAAATGAAATAAAATGTATACAAACCTTTATTTGAAGATCGCTGAAGAAGTGCACCAAATTGGTGGCACTGAGAACCGCTAACTCAGCAGCTGGGATGTTTTGTCAGAGACAGGCTTAACCCAGCGCCTGGGTAAAGAAAATAACCCAGCATTAAAAATGACCCAGCAACTTAGTTACAGAAAATCTACCCAGCACCTGGCTTAAAAATATTTGAAATAACCCAATAAAATAACCCAACAAGTTAAACCCAGCATTTTGGGTTAAAAAAAAAATTATTTAGAGTGCAAGACTGAAATGTGAACATTACAAACTGATTTTGTTCATTTATTTATTTATTTTCTGTAAATTTGCTATGTAAAATGGCACATTTTTATGTTAAAATGCTATCCATCCATCTTCTTGAGCAGAACTTATGGCTGTTCCCTCATCTGTCGCAGACTCTTTGCTTTCCTTCTCTTGTTTTTCCTCAGAATCACCTTTCGTGAGGTGTTGCTGTTGCAGAAGCACTTGATTAATTTCCTCAATCTCCTGCAGATACAGTTCCACGCACAGTTAAAGAGCCAATGGCGAGCTTATTTCAGCCTTCTGGTTGCTCCGTCTCACAGGACTTATTACTATGCACGGCAACCTTTGTTTTGCGAGGTCAGGCTCCAGAGGTGCAAGCAGGGTGCGAAGCTCGCCATCTTTCCTCTCTATCCTCCCCTCCACTCTTGCAGATAATGAAGTCAACTGTTTGAAAAGGAAATGGCACCGTTCTTGGTTTTATGATAATTGGCCCATCTGTCATTCCATAAATAAAGCGGATCAGCTCAATGTGTTTGGAGCGAGCGCTGGTGGGAAGCGGGGCAGGGCGCATCCAGGAATGACAGGAAAAACAAATGACTTCCTCCGCTCCGCGGGCGCGGATTCTTCAAGCGTGAACATGGCACGTTATACGGCGAACGCATCAGTGAGAGGCGGCTGTTTTTGAAAACATCTTGCCCCGCATTAGGAGACGATCACAATAACGGAATGAGCATTTTGAAATGCGTCTGTAGTGCGAACAGCTATTCTTGGCTGTTCATCTTGAGAGCGACGTTCACGGGTGGGTGACGGCTTCAAATCTCAGAGCCAGAGGGAAGACGGTTGGGTGCAGGTAGCCTTGGTGTTCTGATCCACCGAAGGCTCCGGAGTAACTGGGCTGTTGCATTGCCATGGTAACCAACCACTGATCTGCCGAGTTGTGGTGGAGGGGAGTGGCAGTGACAGAGAAAGTGACAGACACATCACAGTGCACAGGAGGAGAGGAAGAGTGTAAGAGAGACGGATAGAGAGAATGATATTTGAAATGGAGAAAGACACCTGTGGTGTTCTGAGTGGGAAGGAATGGAGAATGTATGTGTGTGTGTGATTTAAACACGTTGATTTGGCAAGTATGCCCATTCACACTATAGAACTATAACTATATCTACGTCAACACCAACTAAAGATAACAGCCTGTTTATTCTAAGCTTGCGCACTGCAGTTTTAAAGGGCTAGTTCACCCAAAAATGAAAATTAGACCATAATTTACTCACCCTCAAGACATCCTAGGTGTATATGACTTCCTTCTTTTAGATGGATCCAGTTGGAGTTATATTAAAAATCATCCTGGCATTTCCAAACTCATCAGTCCAAAACAAGTCCAATAAAGTGCATCCATCCATAATAAAAAAGTGCCTCACACGGCCAAAACGTAAGAATCACTTTCACTCGGAAGTGACAAACACAAACACGCCGTGGAGAGATCCAAACAAAACAACGGTCACAAATTAGAAGTTCAAAATGAGAATTTGTAAACAAAAATGTCAGAGGATTTCGAAACTGAGACTCAACACCAACACCCTACGTCATCCACCCATAAAGTCTTATGTGTACAACCAGTTGGCATGAGCCAGATTACAGTGATTATTATGTTTTATACATTGATATTTTCTTACAAAAAATGCATTAATTCGCTACAGGAGGCCTTTATTCACCCCCCAAAGCCGTGTGGAGCAATTTTTATTATGGATGGATGCACTTTATTGAACTTGTTTTGGACTGATCAGGAGAAACACCCACCCACACAATGATAAAGCTTGGAAATGCCGGGACGATTTTTAAAGGGGTCGTCAGGTGCCCATTTTCCACAAGTTGATATGACTCTTTAGGGTCTTAATGAAAAGTCTATAATATACTTTGGTTAAAAATTCTTAATGGTTGTGTAAAACAACACCCTTTTTACCTTGCCAAAATGAGCTCATCCCATTCTGAGGGGATTGCTCCTTTAAATGCAAATGAGCTCTGCTCGCCCCGCCCCTCTCTTCTCTCTTTGGAGTGACGAGCCTGTTTACTTTAGCCGCATTTAGCCACGTTTACCCGCTAAACTTGCTAACTAGCACATTATTAGGAAAGGCTTTTTCAAACAAAATGAAAAAGTGTAGCATCCGATGACCCCTTTAATATAACTCCAATTGGGTTTGTCTAAAAGAAGGAAGTCATATACACCTAGGATGCCTTGAGGGTGAGTAAATTATGAGCTAATTTTCATTTTTGGGTGAACTAACCCTTTAAAGGCCATGTACACACTGTAAAGTTTTGCATTTAAATACAGGAGTAAATCACCTAAATTATAATTTTTTTTTGTGCGTACAGAATAGAACTCACTTTCAAAAACTGCAATGATTGACACCACTGTAACGATTCTGGCATCTCACATATTTGCTATCCACTATGCAATATTTAACCCGATCTCATGGCAATTCATACATATTTTACGAGGTGGCTAATTCGTATGAATTCGTAATCGTATGTATTTTACGAGTTCCGCAATTTGTACGAATGACCTATCCCCAACCCTGCCCCTAAACCTACCCCTCATTGGACATGTTGGAACAACAGTATCTCATGACCAGTTTCTATGTAATTTGCGAGGTGGCTAATTTTGTACGCTTTGTCTAGACTTCAGTGACGGGGAGGTTTTCATATGAATTGGGGAACTCATATAAATACGTACCTCACTCGTATGAATTAGCCATCACATTTTAGACCTGTAAGACCTTCCGTCATCTTTGGAACACAATTGAAGATATTTTTAATTAAATTTGAGAGCTTTCTGACCCTGCATAGACAGAAACGCAACTGACACGTTCAAGGCCCAGAAAAGTAGTAAGGACATTGTTAAAATAGTCCATGTGACATCAGTGGTTCAACCATAAAGTTACAAAGCCACAAGAATACTTTTATGCGTAAAGAAAACAAATATATTGACTTTGTTCAACATTTTATTTATTTTTGTTTTCTTTGCGTTTCTTGAATGTGTCCGTTTCGTTGCTGTCAAAAGCTCTCAGATTTCATCAAAAATATCTTAATTTGTGTTCTTAAGATAAACGAAGGTCTTATGGATTTGGAACAACATGAGAGTGAGTAATTAATAACACAATTTTAATTTTTGGTTGAACTTACTCTTTAACAACTAGTTCCCTTTCAGTCGGTTAGACTTTTAGAACTTTATCTTAATAGATATAGTTAACATTATTGATGTTAATGAACCTTAAGGATTGTTAAAATTTAAATGTGTAAATATTGCTCCTTTAGTGGCACCAAATGGAATTGCAAAAATAAGTGGTGCATAGTTAGAACAGTTTTGCATTTTATTTTGGTACCACTAGGGGAGCACCAAGACTTAGACTTTTTCTCAAATACTTCAAACACAATAGTCAAACTAAAACTAAAAGTCGAACACAAACATTTGCTGTGTTCAAGTATGCCTACTTCCATACTATACGGTTTGCAAAAAAAACAACAACAAAAAAAACATGGCAATAGGGTAGTATGTCCGAATTCACAGTATTTGAAAAACAGGTGAAAAGAACCCAGGTGTAGTGAAACCATTTTGAAGATTTGAATCAACTGAACCAATTGCTTCGCAAAATGGTTCACAATGTTTCAAATCGCTCAAAACTCCTCACGCCAGTGACGCCTGCTGGTGAGAACTGTGTAAATCCATTAAAAGCTCAGGCCAAACATGTATAAAACCACAGGTCTCCAAACTCGGTCCTGGAGGGCCAGTGTCCTGCAGAGTTTAGCTCCAACCCCAATTAGACACACCTGAACTAGCTAATGAAGGTCTTGCAAACACACATATTTCTGCCCCCAACTCACGCCACTGAGTGGTGTTTATCCACCTTATATATATTTTTAAGATGAAAGAAAGCTATTTCCTGTAAACGTGCAAGACTTAGTCACTAGGGTAAATAACAAGACAAATAACATTGTGTACTAAACAGTAAAACTATATGAGCTCCATACGGGTTTGTTTATGGTTACAATAATATATTACAATAATATGAACAAATGCCAGTTCACAATGCATTGGGCTGTTTGTACTGGAAGTGAATGACAGAATGTCTAGCACAAACAAGCTAAAAATGGCCACACTTGTTCTTACGGTAAAAATAAGGTGGACACTTTTCAGAGAAATCTACAAATAGATATTAGGTCAAATATATATATAACACATATGAGGTCAAATGAAACCTTGAACAAATAACACAATCTTAAAAGATTAAGAAATGTTTTAAGAAAGTTAATAAGTTAAGTGTTTTAAGGAAGTTAAGTGTTTTAAGGAAGTTAAAAGATGCTTTACTTTTGGAACTTCCTTGTTTTAATATATTTAGACTGAAGTCTAGCTATTAGAGTTTAGCAAACCTCAAAATGACTGAAATACAAATTGTTCCTCCAACGAAAAAAGAGCCATTTCAAAGACAATATTTAGTATAAAGGAACTGCTGAAACGGAAAATGTAAAGAGAGATGTGGCAATCACACGATGTGAAGTAGAGGAGAGAACAAGCTCGTCATTTAACGCTGATGTGTTTTACTGTGAAAAAAGATTATTGAAGCCTCGATAAGGAGATGCTGCAAGGTCAACGCAATTCCTGCCTGAGATAAAGTAGTCAGGCTGTTGGCGGGCAGCAGGAGTCTCTGAAGCCAACTGATAAAAGCTCCAGCGCTGAGGATGCTGAACGTCTTGGGTGGAAAGGTACCGATAACGTAGATGGGCCTTAAGATCCAGGCCACCTATTTGGAGGGGAAATGAAGGGCTGACAATTCAAAAAGTGACAGATTGATACGACTGAGAATACCTTCATACAGTATGCAGACGAGAGGCTTTATCTAGAATATTTCAGGTCTTTTCTTTCTCCTCCATTTAGGTTTCTATAGAAAATCTGTTCTGTATACCTACACTTTGGGTTAAAAAAAAAACAACCATTTCTGCATTATTTGGCCACCCAGCGCTGGGTAAATATTGGACAGAACACATGCTGGGTTATTTTGACCCAGCTTGCTGGGTTTTATACATTAACCCGGGGGTGCCCAAACTCAGTCCTGGAGGGCCGGTGTCCTGCAGAGTTTAGTTCCAGACACACCTGAACTAGCTAATCAAGCTCTTTCGAGGCAAACTAGAAACTTCACAGCAGGTGTGTTGATGTAAGTTGGAGCTAAACTCTCCAGGACACTGGCCTTCTAGGACCGAGTTTGGGCACCCCATGCCTTAGAAGCAACAATGCTGTAGAAGACCCATTTTTGGTTCCCAAAAGAAACTTTCAGGGAACAGTTCTCAAAAGAACCAAAAGAACCACTGTACTTTTAGGAGTGTATAAACCAAAATTTATTCAGATACCTTTATCATTTCTATAGCTTTGAAAATGGTACACTCAAAAAAATGCTGGGTTATTTTTTTAACCCAAATGCTGGATTCGGCCTGTTGGTTCATTTTATTGGGTTGTTTTTAATATTTTTACCCAGATGCTGGGTTATTTTTTTTTTTAACCCAAATCCTGGGTTTAACTTGTTGGGTAATTTTATTGGGTTATTTTTTTATATTTTTTTTACCCAGGTGCTGGGTAGTTTTTCTGTACCTACGTTGCTGGGTCATTTTTAACGCTGGGTTATTTTTTCTACCCAATCTCTGGGTTAAGCCTGTCTCTGACAAAACTACCCAGCTGCTGAGTTACAGTCAGAGCGCGGGCTTATTGACTTCTCTACAGGAGAGAGCGGTTCTCAGCGCCACCGATTTGGTGCACTTCTTCAGCGAAATAAAGGTTTGTATACATTGTATTTCATTTGTAAAGTCTTTACTGTGCTGTAAATTGTATTATTTTACGCAACATAAGGACAAGATGTCAGTCAGCTGCGTCAGTCAGCTGCATCAGCAGCGGTCACTTCGCATGATGGAAACGCCTTTTGCCTTGCATAAAATAAATAGATTTTATTCGTTATAATACTGAGTTTAATTTAATTTGGTGTTAAAATATGTTCTTTAATGTCAGTATTGTTGGGCAGGTTTTGAAGTCAGTCACGGTATCTTTCAGTTATGAGTGAAACGCAGGGCTGCGGTTTGTAGCTCGCAGTTACCTCGCCAAACAGCAGCCCTTCACTGACTCAGATTTCGGCGACACACCGCCATGAGAATTAGCGCTATTTTAGTAAAAAGCGATTACAGTGAACGGTTTAATACACTAAAATTAAAATGCTACTTTTAAATATTACATTTTTATGTCTAAAATGCTTGTTAAATGAGTTTAAATATATGCAATTGTGTAATACTATGCTGTATTCAACCAAATAAATTCAATTTGTCTTGTATTTTGTCCATGTTTTCTTGCTTAATAGTAAATGTGCATTTTTTTATTTTTGCTGTTGCCTCCAGTAATTCTGTGTGTGTTTTTTTATATGTTTTAGTATATTTTAAGCCAGCAGTATAATAATTTTTAAACAATAGTTGATTTAAATAAAATAACCCAGCATGTTTGGTAAAAAAAAAATAACCCAACCAACTGGGTAAAAATAACCCAGCATGTGTTCTGCCAAATATTCGCTGGGTTGCCAAATAACCCAAGTTGGGTTGTTTTTAACTTAAGGTTTGTGAGGGAGTTCATTATTTGTATTGATAGTAAAAATGACTTACAAAAATGAGTTACAAAACAAAACAAAAAAAAAAAAAAAACCCAGCACCTGGTTGAAAAAATATTACAATTTACCCAATAAAATAACCCAACAAGCTAAATGCAGCATTTGGGTTAAAAAATAATCCAGCATTTTTTTACAATGTAATGTGCCTGTCATGCATTTCATAAAATAATGGAAACCATGCCATAGAAGCAGCAATGCCATATAAGAACTATTTTTGGTTTCTAAAAGAAACTTTCTCAAAAGAACCATTTTTCTTTGTGTGAAGAACATTTTAATAATCAGACGACGCTTTTGTGCTGTTGTTTCTCAATGGAACCAAAAATGCCAATAAAGAACCTGTAGAGCAGGGGTCACCAAATTTGTTCCTGGAGGGCCGTTGTCCTGCAGAGTTTACCTCTAACTTTCCTCAACACACCTGCCTGGAAGTTTTAAGTATACCTAGTAAGACCTTGATTAGCTGGTTCAGGTGTGTTTGATTAGGGTTGGAGCTAAACTCTGCAGGGACACCGGCCCTCCAGGACCGGGTCTGGTGACCCCTGCTGTAGAGCACTGGTCTCAAACTCAATTCCTGGAGGGCCACAGCTCTGCACAGTTTAGCTCCAACCTGCTCCAAATCACACCTGTTTGGAAGTTTCTAGTGATCCTGAAGAGCTTGATTAGCTGGATCAAGTGTGTTTGATTAGGGTTGGAGCTAAACTGTGCAGAGCTGTGGCCCTTCAGGAATTGATTTTGAGATCACTGCTGTAGAGTGTATAAACCAAAATGTATTAAACCTTCATCATTTCTCACATTACCAAAGTTCCTCACTATAGTTTAGAAAATGGTAAAAATAAAATAAATAAAAAAATGAGACAAGAACTCAGAGTTTAACTGTGTCAGAAAGGTATGTAATGGATTACAATCAACCAAAAATTATTCAGACAACTGTTAGTATGACAGTATTTACACAACTATCAATACTTTGATAGTTTTACCAATTACCAAGCAATGCTTAATTTTGGTCAGTCTGTGGTGTAAAAGGTTGCATTAGCAAAACATGGTCAGGTCAAAATGTCTGAATATTTTTTTGTACTTTGAACAATTTTCAAAATGTCCCAAATTTTTGTCAGTTTTACTGGTACACTGTAAAAACTAAAAAAACACAATTTGTTGCGTCACCTTAAAGTAATTTGTTACCCTGCTGCCTTAACATTTTAAGTTCAGTCAACTAAAATAAGTTTATTTAACTTGAAATGTTAAGTAGTACTAAGTAACAACTTAGATATTTGTGTTTGCTAAGCTTAACAGATGGGTAAGTAACCCAGCTGCCTTAAAATTTTAAGTTGATTCAGTTCAAATATTTAAGTTGTCACTTAGTATAATTTAACATTTCAAGTCGAATAAACTTTTTTTGAGTTGACTGAACTTCAAATTTTAAGGCAGCCAGGTTACAAATTATTTTAAGTTGACTCAACAAATTGTTTTTTACAGTGTATTCTACTGTACCGAGAATTTTTGGGTATAATACGTAACAATTTACTTTATTTTGCTATCCTCATTTACATAAATGAACTATAGTGTCCTGCACCCAGTAGTAAAAAAATATATCAAAAATTATATCTGATGTCCGAATAATTTTTGGTTTGACTATATGTGTCTTTATTTCTCATACTGTCTCTAAAAGTTAGTTAATTGCTTTAAAACTTAACATTTGTATTTTCTCAGTTATTGGATATTTTAATATTACATTTTATTTAACTGAACTAATTTAATGTAGCATCTGCATTTCCATTCATATGATTGTGTTCATGTTTTACTTATTGTATCATTTTTAAGATTCTGATTATCACAGTTAATTTGCCTCATAAAAATACAAAAATATAGATGCTGCAACAACAAAACGTGAAAAAGAAAAAGAAAAAAATCAATCTTTGACTGATTGCTTTATCCACCTTTTTCCTCAATGTGGAAGTTGGCGAGACTTCCAGTTCATTATCCACTATAGAGAAATAATAAGAAGAATAACAACGAGCAGTAAACGGTAAAGCAGTGTTCTCATAATTAAGATAATACATTAAAATAATATGGTAAGAGACAATAATTTGCAATATCAAGCACCAAAACGAGCTGTTTTGTACAGCTAAAAATAGCTGGACGCGGATTAGATCGGAAGCCATGCCCATAAAAATCTACAAATGGCCACGCCCATTCTTACAAGAAGAAAAAATGTGGATAATTGTATTTTAGCTGAAACAGCTTTTCTTGGCTAACAGGCTAACTTATTTAAATCAAGCTGACATGGTGATGAAATGCTAAATTTCTCCAAATGTTCTGATGAAGAAACAAATTAATCTTGGATGGCCTGAGGGTGAGTACATTTTCAGTAAACGTTCATTTTTGGGTAAGCTATTCCTTTAAGAAGTAGCCCATGAATGTTTTGTACTCTATCAACTGCAGTTTTTTTCTTATTTGTCCATGTGGAACTCTTGATACACAGCAGAACCAGCCTTGTACCTTTGAAAAGCAGCGAAGCCTCCATGACATATTGCTTTTTCCTCCCAATCAAAATATGATTCGCACTTTTTTCACACCTGGAACTGTCCAATTATAGCGGCTCTACACTCGGGTGGAGGTATCTATTTCCCCCAGCCCCTCTTTGGGGTGTATTTCATTTGCCGTCTTGAATGGACACCAGTGGATTACTGCGCTCAAGAAGCTGTGAAATCCCTTCTGAGACCTTGAACAACCGGGATCACTAGTGTGTGCCCTTTCAACAAATGCCACCAAGGGCAAACCATCCCTCCTGAATACAGAGGAGAAGCCCCCACCACACAGTACTATTAAAACACACTGTGAGGGCCATTCACTGTATATTGCTATCGTTTTAAATAAAGTTAACGTGAAATTCAAATCCCACTCAAGCCATTTTCTTGATCCCAACAATTAAGAAATGTAATATTTAGCATTTTATTTTATCAAAGTTGTCTCCACTCCTTTGTGTCTTCATTTTTATGTCTGTTTTTTAATTATTTTCTTTAATTCACATTCCTTTACTGTTCTTCGGTGTCCTTTTATCTTTCCTTTCTGTTCTCTTACATTTCATCTCATTAATGGCTCATATCATTTCTGAACTTTATTTTCACTGAATTATATTTCCTGATGTGTTCATGTGGCAGCAGCAGCAAATATATCAAATGCAAGGTTCACCTGTTGTATTTGCAGATGAGCTGTTGATGTGGTGTACTGTAATAATGTGCTATTTTTTAAAAGTAATTAGTGTTTGTTAAAGAAAACTTGTTTTTCAAGTAATTAGTGAGAATTGATGAACCCAGCTGTCTTTTTCCTGACCTGTGCAGTAACTTTACTTGCTTGTTATTGTTAATATGGCTTGATTTACTACACTGTAAAAACAAATCTTAAAATAATTTGTTACCCTGCTGCCTTAAAATTTTAAGTTCAGTTAGCTCAAATAGGTTTAGTCAACTTGAAATGTTAAGTTGTACTAAGTGACAACTTAGATATATGAGATGACTAAACAAGTTTGTTAAACTTAAAAGCTGGGTTTGTTACCCAGCTGTTTTAAATTTTTAAGTTGAATCAACTCAAATATCTAAGTTGTCACTTAGTACAACTTAACATTTCAAGTTGACTACACTTTTCTGAGTTGACTGAACTTAAAATTCTAAGGCAGCCGGGTAACAATTTTTTTTTTTTAAAGAAGTTCACTTCCAGAACAAAAATTTACAGATAATATCTGTAAATATTAATATCTAAATATCTTCAAATATCTCACACCATACACTGTAAAAAACAATTTGTTGAGACAACTTAAAGAAGTTCCGTTCCGGAACAAAAATTTACAGGTAATGTACTCACCCTGTTGTCATCCAAGATGTTCGTGCCTTTCTTTCTTCAGTCGTAAAGAAATTATGTTTTTTGAGAAAAAAAAAAAATCAGTAATTATCTCCATATAATGGACCTCAATGGTGCCTCCGATTTTGAACGTCCAAAATGCAGTTTAAATACAGCTTCAAAGAGCTCTAAATGGTCCCAGCCAAGAAAGAAGGGTCTTATCTAGCGAAACAATCAGTTATCTTCTAAAAAAAATTACAATTTATATACTTTATAACCTCAAACGCTCGTCTTGTGTCTTCTGCCTGAACACTGTTTTTTCCGGTTCATGACAGTTAGGGTATGTCGAAAAACTCCCATCTCATTTTCTCTTCCAACTTTAAAATCATCCTACATCACTACAGAAGTACCAACCTATTGTTTACAAATTAAACATGCAAAGAAGATCAAACACCCTTTATAAAAAAGGAAAAACAGCGATGTAGGACAATTTTGAAGTTGGAGGAGGAAATGAGATGGGAGGTTTTTTTTGTTGTTTTTTTTGCCTTTCAGAGTTCAGACGAGACTAGGTGAGCATCTGAGGTTAAAAAGTATATCAATTGTAATTTTTTTTAGAAAATAACCAATCGTTTCGCTAGATAAGACCCTTCTTCCTCGGCTAGGATCGTTAAGAGCCCTTTGAAGCTGCATTTAAACTGCATTTTGGACGTTTAAAATCGGGGGTCGTGTATATGGAGAAAAATCCTGAAACATTTTCCTCAAAAAACATACTTTTCTTTACGACTGAAGAAAGACATGAACATCTTGGATGACAAGGGGTTGAGTACATTATCTGTAAATTTTTGTTCTGGAAGTGAACTTCTTTAAGTTTACTCAACAAATTGTTTTTTACAGTGTATAGTGTGAGATATCTGGGAGATAATTTTCTGGGAGGTAATTTCTTGTTCATTTATGTTCTTTAACGGTGTAATTACAGTGTAGATTATTGAAAACTTGGACATGTTAAATCTGGGAATGTCTAGAAAAGTCAAGGAAATTTGTCATGGACAACTGGTATTTTCACTATGCTCTACTTTAGTTACCTAAATAGTAGTTTTTTTTTTTTTTTTTTTTTTTTTTTTACTTTTGTGAATATATATTTATTTAATATTATATTATTTAATATAATATATATTAAAACAAATGCTAAGTGTAATAAAATAAAATATCAAGGATTCATAGCTGCCATACAAATGGAAAAGTCATGGAAATTTGTGAACACTGCTCATTATTATTATTATTATTATTATTATTATTATTATTATAGTTGTTGTTGTGTCATAAAATACATTGAATTACAGAGGTCTGGTAGAATTTTCATGGGCACCCAAATTCATTTATTTATGCATGTATTTATTTATAAAAGTATTTTTTGCAGCCAGGATATGCATGTAAATTAGTAAGAAATCATCAAAAAGTCTTTTTTTCTGTTCTAAAAATACTTAGTTAGCTACCTATTTTTGTAAGTCAAGTGCAATTATTCCAATGATTTATAGCTGACATCCATATTTAAATTAAAATCACAAAGACTGCATTTTGTGGATTTATTATTTTTAACTGTGTCACAAAATATATTGAATTAATACTGGATCCATACTCAAATTTCTTTCTCTCTCTCTCTCTCTCTCTCTCTCTCTCTTTTTTTTTTTTTTTTTAACTGGCATTTTAAAAGATGTTCCTGGAATCCAAATGGAAATTCGCAGCAGTTTATAAAAACAAATTTTAAAAATCATTAAAAAAGCATAAACGACTAGAAAAGCCATGCAAAAATCACCGGAAATTATATAGTTATTATTTTTAATTGTGTATATCAAATTAATACTGGATCCCACTAGAATTTTTCCTTTCTTAAGCTTTTAAGGTCTGGAAAATTCATGTAAATTTGTATTATCTTAAAAAGTCATGGAAAAGTATTTTAGAGCAAAGCTAAAAATGTTGTATTACTTAGGCTACAATACTTTTTGCAAGTAAAAATTCCCCAAAATTTGAAGTGCAATAGCTATTCATATCTAATTCATACATTCATAGCTAACTTGTATAAAAAATATCTTTTAATAATCCTAGAAGGCCTACAGTATGCATCACAAAATGTAAAATGTCTTTAAATACTGGATTCTACTGAAACAGTTGCTTTTCTGAATTTTAATACTTGAATTTGAAGGCCTTTGACGTCACTGAAATGACTAATATCTTTAAAAATGTATGGATTCAATTGTTCATTTAATCGCTCCCATCTTTCACCCCATCAGTTATGACCCTGGCGTCTGTCTATTGTAAAAGTCTAATGCCCACCTGAAAGTGCAAGATGCGGCCTTTGAGACAAGCCCTTATGTGACAAAGTGCGGTAACCTTCTCTAACGAAATGCCACAGCTTATTGCCAAGACGAGTCTGTTGTACCTTCTTCGGGAGGAGACGTTAGTTGGCTTTGACAAGAGGGAGGAATCGCGGGCAGTTCAGTGAGGCGATACTTGAGAGATTATTGGAACGGCACCCTCTCCTCCTGTGAACTCAATTGAGGCGTCAGTCCATCACTGCGCCAAATCATTGAAGAGCCAAAGATGGAGCGTTTGCAAATGACACCAGGCCGATAAATAAAAAGATGTGCGCCTTTCCATCGGCGGGAACGCTTTTAATAAGGCAGTGAGTGTAATCAGTGGCTTCACTAGTGCCTGCCTCCGTATAGCCAGGCATGATTGTCCGCCAGGGACGGTGATTTATGAGGGCAGCCGCGGCAGCGGCTTCTTGCTTGATTACATGGCTGCCCGCAAATGCATGCAGCAAACAGATATTAAATCAGCGGGGCATATTCCGATGACACCGCACTGTAGGGAGCGTGGGCGAGGGGCGTCTGCTATTCGGTGTGGGCGGGGAATTGCGTTTCCAGTGGTTTTGATGAGTTCGCCGACGGCTCGGTCTATGGCGGTCATTACTTGTCATGAGACTGTAAATACTAAGGAGGGTTTTGCCATTACTGTGACATGTGGGTTACACGCGGACCCTTGATAATCGCTAGATGGGAAAAGGCCAAATGGAAAAAATTAAAGGGCCTCTGTATGGCGCAGAAAAGCGTGTGCTTTTGCACTATAAAGGCTTATAGATTTTTGTGTTCATTAAAAAGAAAACTAATAATTAATGATCATGGTCTAAAGCAGTGGTTCCTGAGTTTTTTTGTCTTGTATGGCCCCACGGGTTTATTAGTAACATTTTAGACGTGCAGCAAACCAGCAAAATATAATCTTTTTTTTTTTTGGTATTTTTGCTATTTTTTCTTTGATAGGACAGTAGAGACAGGACAGGAAGCAAGTGAGAGAGAAAGAGGGGTGGGTTCGGGAAAGGTCTACGAGGCAGGATTCGATCTTGGGACACCCAAAGCGCAAATGCACCATATGACGGCACGCTGCCCACAAAGCTATCGGCACCGACACAAGATGAAAATTCTGTCATTAATCACTTACCCCCATGTCGTTATAAACCCGTAAAAGCGTTGTTCGTCTTCAGAACACAATTTTGATATTTTGGATGAAAACCAGGAGGTCTGTGACTGTCCCATTGACTGCCAAGTAAATACCACTGTCAAGACCCAGAAAAGTATGACAGATGTCCATCTGATTGTCCATCTGCCATCAGTGGTTCAACCATAATTTTACGAAGCTATGGAAATACTTCATGTACGCAAAGAAGTCTCAAACAGTCACAAACACTCACGGTTTTCATCCAAAATATATTAAATTGCGTTCCGAAGACGAACTAAGCTTTTACAGGTTTGGAACAACATGGGGGTAAGTGGTTAATGACAAAATTTTCATTTTGGGGTGGAGTATCCCTTTAAGTTTCAGTTTTGACTTTAATATGATTTTGTCGTTACTAGGGGTTCATGCGCGTAGCCTATATCGTTACAATAGCCTGATCTCACGGTAATTCATACATATTTTACGAGGTGGCAAATTTGTATGAATTCGTATGACCTCACTCATACAAATTCATGATTTTAGCGAAAATATACGTATTTTACGAGTTGCACAATACGTATGGATTTGTACGAATGACGTACACCTAACGCCGTCACTGAAATCTTAAATTCGTATAATTGAGGTTGTGGGAATTTGTACGAATTAGCCACCATGTAAAATATGTTGGAACTGGTCGTGAGATAGCGTTGGTTAGAATAGTCACGTACCGGCGATCTCCACGTAAATCTGATCGTGCAGACCAAGCCGTAAGTCGTAGAGACTTGAAACTTGGAGGGATGGTAGTACTCACACTACCGACAACGTGACCCAGGCTCGCCCTAATCGGTCTGACGATGGCACTACAGCAACCAAAAGTATGAAATCGCTCATAACTCCTAAACCATTAGGCGCAGGCTCAAGTGTTTTATGTCACGCTGGACAAAATGCATGCCTCAGATTTAATCATGAGCCCAGTGAAATTTTTGGGTATTTTGGATTTAAAAAAAAACACAAAAAAAAAAAAAACTACTTTTGCGAACTAATCCTAGGTTTTTCGCCCGATCGGAACCAAACCAGTGCAGGAAGATTATCGAATATCAATAATTATCAAAAAACAGTTGAACTTTCGACATTCGAAAACGTTCGAAAGGGGCAGGGCCACTTTTAGTAAAATGCCTATAACTCCTGAACGGAATGAGATATCCTCGCCAAACTCAGAACACGTATGTAAGAGCTCAATCTGAAAAACATTTAAAAAACATGTCTGCGATTAGCCGACGAAGTTTGAGCACCTACTAATCAAGGTTAACTGAGGCCGATTGGAACAAAACTCTGTGAGCCTGTTTGACTCATGGGCCCAATTGTCTGTAAAAAATTGAAAGAAATTGGCCACTTGGGGGCGATATCGCATTTTTTGAAGGTGTGAATGATTGTACATTGCACGTTTTTTCGCACTTACACACGATATTCATATCATATGATAGAACTTCTAATTCCGGACAACTTTGCTTCTAGAACCACTGCTGTCAATCAAATCTTTGTTAAATGATTGAGAAGGTGTGAAAAAAACAACTTTTGCGAACTAGTCCTAGGTTCTTCGCTCAGACTGGAAAAAAGCACTGCAGTACAATTCTCTGGACTCTCTAGGTCAAAAATTATCAAAAAAAAAAGTTTAAATTTTCCCTTTGGGGAACTATAACAAGTCTTTTAGAATAGGGGCCTGTCCAAATATACCCAAAATCCTATAAAGCCTAAAAGAAAACTCAAAACTTCACGAAACCTGCTGAGCACATGTGACAGGTGATTCTAAACAAGCATGCAAAGTTTTAAATAGATCAAACCACAGCTGGTGCTGCAACAGTCATAAACTTAAAAAAAAAAAAAACATAATATTTCTATCGTAAATTACCTGGATTTGCCAAAAACCATTGATTTAGGTGGTTAAAGGCTTTCTACATAACTTCTTTTTTCAAATGTCCTTAAATACCTTAAAGCGCTTGAACCCCGGTAATCACTGCTTGCAGCTATATTTAATATTTAGCATTACAGAAAAGTTCACCCAGAAATTAAAACTGAGACTATCCAAGATGTAAACGATTTTGTTTCTTCATTAGAACAGGTTTGGAGAAATTTAGCTTTACATTACTTGCTCACCGATGGATCCTCTGCAGTGAATGGGTGCCGTCAAAATGAGAGACCAAACAGCTGATAAAAACATCACAACAATCCACAAGTAATCCACACCACTCCAGCCCATCAGTTAACGTCTTGCGAAGTGAAAAGTTGTGTGTTTGTAAGAAACAAATCCATCATTAACAGGCTTTTTTACTTCAAACGAGTCCTCTATAATATTGCTTCCTCCAGTAAAAAAAAAAGTCAAGTAGTCTGAATTAGAAGAGAAATATGCACAGATCAAGTCCAAAAAAGTTCTAAACAAATGCGTTGGTGGATTTTTGATGTGAGAGGAAAACAGAAGATGAACTTTTTCACTGAAGGAAGTGTTATTATGGATTTTGAATTCGTATTTTGGTCAGAAGCAACAGTTAAAACCTCTTATTGATGGGTTTGTTTATTACAAACGCACTGTTTTTCTCTTCACAAGATGTTAATTGATGGATTGGAGCTGTGTGGATTACTTGTGAATTACTGTGATTTTTCTATCAGCTGTTTAGACTCCCATAATAGGTCTTTCATAGGAACTGAACTGAACTCTTAGTTGGAAACTACAGTGAATCACAACAGAGGTCCTAGGACAGGTTTCGAAAATTTAAGACAACAAACTAAACTTTTCCTAAAGTGCGCCCTTAAGTATTATTACGAAAAAAGTGAAAGGTGAAGACACACTGCTCATCTTCTTTTAACAATATTAATGAATATGGAGGCCATTAAACTTTAAAATATATAAGCAATAAATAATTCAAAGTTTCTTTTTGTTTCAACTCTGCTGAAAGAGAGAAAGACGCAACCTCAGGCTACAGAACAAATTTATGGCCAGTTTTGTGCTGTAATATTTAATATTAAATTCCTCATTCTTGGGGTTTTTCAGAACATTTTGCTGTTGTCGCTAACAAAATAACCAAAAGATGGATAACTGTTGTTGTTGTTTAAAAAAAAAAAAAAAAAAAAAAGCGACAAGAACAGCCTTAATTCTTTTTGGTTAATTCATAAGATTAGGAGGTAGAAAAATCAATTCCCTTTTTTTCTTGCAAACGGCAATATGGCAGCTTTTGTGAAAACCAGAGATTAGGTAGCAGCATTAAATCACTTGTCAGAAAATGGGGGAACAGAAAAAAAAATGTATAACTCAGATTCCCAAGTAAAAAAATAAAAGTGTTGCTGTGTTGGTTCTGTGTCATGCATTTTACAGAATGGCATAGTGCCACCCTATGGATGCAAAACGACACTTCTCTCAGATTAACAAAAACGTAACTTTGAAGGACTAAGGTGTACACATAAATGTACAAAGCATTGGAAAAATAAACCTATACAAGCCCTTTTTTTAACGTAAGACTGGGTGCGGCTATTTGAATGTGGGTGGCTTCCGGTGTCATATCTGTACAAAACAAAGTTATGCTGCTTCATATTGCAAACTGGTATTTCTTATCACATTTCAATGTACTATCGTAATTATAAACACACTGGTTTGTAGCGCAAATAGTCTAGTTCTAGTTATTTACGTACAGCGGTCAATGAATGGAAGACTCGGGGGAAAAACAACTTAATATAGCTGATGTATATACACACTAAAGAGTCACGCCCCCCTGGCCCATTTCAGGAAATTAAAATTCGCCCTCATTTTCAAAAGTGAAACTAGCAGAAAACACAACAGACTCCTACAGTCAAGTGTACTGTAATCACGGGACATCTGTTACTTCGGGACATCTGTATGTCAGGTGCCCTCTGAATTACTACATGAAAATACATACCTTTAGTGTGCACATCTGCAATGCTACAAAATTATGAGAACTCGTTTTTGAGCCACTGTGGCCCCCTAGAGGAAAAAAGTTGTGTCTCATAACGTCTCATGATCTGGACAGGCTGGTAGCAAAGTATTCAGATGACCCGTGAAGGGCGGAGTTTTACGTCACATCAATGTGGTTCCGGTTAAGAGGTATGTATATGTGTTTTGGACTTTATAACGAAATAGAAAAAAGGCGTTTTATGTAACGTTTAAACCGGTAACGCGTGAAAGCTTTTTATTTATTAATCGTTATTTAAGTTACACTCCAGCAATGTTTACGAGAGGCTGTTTGTGCAGATCCAAACAGGCTTATCAGACTCTAAGGTCATTATGAGGATTATTATTATTAGATTATATAATTTAACATAATCGTGTTGATATTAAAATAAACAGTAACGTTAGGTGAAATCAACGCCATGCGTTGTGTTTGCCCCGGTCTGGACAGTAACGTTAACCTAGTTTGGGAGACTAAAGCCATATGCTGTATGGGGTCATTAAAGATTTAAATCCCCTTGTGTGGTTTTATCAGATTATAGTCTAGCTGTGTGATCCTAGTTAGTTACCTGATTCAGCAGGAAAGGAGACAGCAGTCCGAATATGACTGATTTAAACTGCCAGTCTAATTCTCTTGTATCTGCACTAACTGCATTTGCTTTCATTGTCTCTTCAACATGTCTTTTTTACAGACCGGTGATTATAACAAGGTTATCTTGACTTGTGTGTTCATCTAAGTTTGTTGTTGTGTAAATATTAATGTTGTTATGAGTTACCTTCCCTCAGTTTGAACCTAAATCCATGTTGTTTATCTAGAATGGGGAATTTCACGTCGGCAGCGCCTGGGTTGTCAACCTCAGCATGTACTCAGTTTGTCCAGGTAAGCTAATACTGGTTTGTTTCGGTTTATAGCCCTGATAGCACACATACATCTTGGAAACGTCAATCCAGATAGCACACGTACATCTGCAAGATGTCTGTTAAAGATCTGTTGATCTGGAAAGCATCTGCTGTGTACAAACATCTGGCAGACATCTTTAAGATGTCAGTTTTACATACATTTTAAATCAGAAACATCTTAAAGACATCTAATAGACGTCTATTTGACATCTGATAGGAAACGTCCAATAGACGTATTGCAGATGAGCAAACTACGTCTTGCAGATGTAAATGCAGACGTCAAATAGACGTCTCCGAGATGTATGTGTGCTATAAGAGAATTTACATCTGCAAGATGTTTTAGAGTGTTTGCTCATCTGTAATACGTCTATAGGACGTTTCCTATCAGATGTCAAAGAGACGTCTCTTAGATGTCTTTAAGATGTTTATCTTACAGACATCTTGCAGACGTACGTGTGCTATCTGGGAGTACTCTGAAAATTAAAGTCAAACTTAATTTTTTTAGTCATGATGTTTTTCTGTGAAACCTAAAAATTTCACACAGCCCACATCAATAATTCGTGAAGGAATCATTTAGAGCTTTGTGTGTGTGTGTGTGTGTGTGTGTGAACTGGATTAAATGATTAATTGAAAAGGTTTAACTTAAAAAGATTGATTCACCAATTAGAATAACAACTTCAAGGGATTGTCCACCCCACCAAAAAATTAAGCATTTGTCATCATTTACTCATGTTACATCATTTACCCTCATGTGGTTCCAAACCTGAAAGAACTATTTTGTTTAATCTAGGTAACGAAACAGTTTCAGTTTCCATCGACACTGAGTGGACTAAAAATACAATGGAGGTTGAAGGGAACTGAAATTGTTTGGTTACCAACATTCTTCAGCGTTTACATAAAATAGGGCTGCATGATTTACTTATAAAACATATAATATAAATAAAAGAAGCACAATATGGCTCAATGCAACCACCAAATCGCAACGGCTATGATTTAGGTAAAAAAGTAAATATGCTACATGTTTTAGAGTAAAGCATGGCACTGTGTTTTTTTTTTTTACACATGAGCAGCTCCAGTGTTTTCAGCAACTCAGAGTAGTTCAGTTCTCAGTAAATGCTACTTGTAATGATTTAGAACCAGCTGTTGTCAAAAAGCAAAACTTCAAGTGCTACCAGATGTTTTCTAAGTAAAAGATCAATGGCTTAACTATTGCTTAAGCCATAAAATATTTGTTTCATAATTTTATAGTTATTTTAATGTTTCAGAATTATTATATCATATATTTATTGTTTTTTTAAGTTTGTACTGTAATAAAACAATATTAACATTTCTTTTATATATATATATATATATATATATGAGATAATATATAATATGTTTTTATTATATATTATTGTTATTATTAATAATAATAATCTTGTCATATTGTACATTTTCACAACATTTTTGGCCAAATTGCACAGCCCTACAAACATGCACACCAGACCTGAAGGTTTTTTTTTTCATCAGAAAAATCACAATTTGATTTCTTTTACTTTTCTTACATTTTTTTTTTTTTTTTTTTTTTTTTTTTTACAGGATATTGTGTCCAGTAACTGTGTTGTGATATTCTCCAAAACCACGTGTCCATACTGTAAGATGGCGAAGAATGTCTTCAATGAAATCGGAGCTTCATATAAAGTTGTTGAACTGGATGAGCACAATGACGGTAGACGTCTCCAGGAGACCTTAGGGCAAATGACAGGTGCCAGAACAGTAAGTCTTGTCATTTATTTTAAATGTATAAAACATTTCAATTGCTTGATTTGCATTTTGCATGTGCTTGTTCTTGTCAAGATGGTGTTGTTAACCCATAATCCCTTTAACTCTTTCAGGTGCCAAGAGTCTTTATTAACGGGCAGTGCATTGGAGGAGGCACAGATACAAAACAGCTCCACCAACAAGGGAAACTTCTGCCTCTTATTGAACAATGTAGGCCGTGCTGTTTGAGTACCAGCCCCGAGGGCTCTGGCAACGCTCAATATCAACATAATCAGTCATAATGTTTTGTAATGTGTAATATTGTATTTGTTGGTCACCCTTGAACAGAAACAAAGGTTAAGTAGTTGTGTTTAAAATGTATGCTGCTGTCGGGACAAAAACGAACTGCCTGATTGATTGACACTGTTATGAGTATTGTTGTTTAGGGGTTATTATGCACTGTATGTTTATTTGTAAAATATGGTATTACACTAAGCATTTTGACCTGAGTTACGAAACCTCAGTATTATTTTATGTACAAAAATATTTAAAATAAAGTATTAAAGTCTTTTACAAAAACGTTGAAGTGTTCATTTTTCTGATGTAAGCACACAAACACCCACTGGTTTGAAATAAAACCTTATTTTTCGTCATTTGCGAGATATAAACTCTGACCTTCACACACTTTGAGTATACATCTTGCAAAAAAATGTCTGACTTCTTGGCTATAAACAGAATTGCTAGACAAAAAGCATGAATTGTAAGATCAAAAAGTCACAATTACCTTTTTATTTATTTATTTATTCATTTATTTATTTTTAACAGGCTTCCATAGAAATGTCTAGATACACTAAATGGTCAACCCTGTTGCTAGTCTGAAAGCCCTGTTAAGTCCTAACAAATGCATTAATTTAAATGTGTGTTGGCATAATATGGAGTTTAAATTAAATAAAATCCTATTTTTCATCATTTGCAAGATACAAACTCTGATCTTCAGACATTTTTTGAGTTTACATCTTGCAACTGCAAGGAAAATGTCTGAATTATCAACTATAAACTCAAAATTGTGAGAAAAAGTCAGAATTGTGAGATTAAACAGTCGCAATTACCATTTATGTATTTATTTAACAGGCTTTCATAGAAATGTCTAGATGAACTAAATTTTCAACCCTGTTGCTAGTCTGACAGCCCTGCTAAATCCTAATATATGTATTAATTTAAGCATGTGTTGACATAATATGGAGTTTAAATTAAACTTTATTTTTCCTTATCTGTGAGATATGAACTCTGACCTTCACACATTTTTTGGTTTACATCTTGCAATTATCAATCTTGAATTATCAACTATAAACTCAAAATTGCGAGAAAAAAGTCGGAATTGTGAGATTAAAGTCGCAATTACCATTTATTTATTTATTTATTAAACAGGCTTCTATAGAAATGTCTAGATAAATTAAATTTTCAACTCTGTTGCCAGTCTGAAAGTCCTGTTAAATCCTAATATATGTATTAATTTAACCATGTGTTGACATAATATGAAGTTTAAATTAAATAAAACTTTATTTTTCGTCATTTGCGGCATATAAACTCTGACCTTCACACATTTTTGGCTTACATCTTGCAACTGCAAGAAGTCTGAATTGTCAACTATAAATTCAGAATTGCGAGAAAAAAAGTGCCAATTGTGAGATTAAACAGTCGCAATTACCATTTATTTATTTATTTATTTAGGAGGTGTCCATAAAATGTCTAGAAGAACTAAACTGTCAACCCTGTTGCTAGTCTGAAAGCCCTGTTAAATCCTAATGAATGTATTAATTTAAGCATGTGTTGACATAATATGGAGTTTAAATTAAATAAAACTTTATTTTTTGTCATTTGCGAGATATAAACTCTGACCTTCACACATTTTTGGTTTACCTCTTGCAACTGCAAGAAGTCTGAATTATCAAATTCAGAATTGTGAGAAAAAAAGGTGTAAATTGTGAGATTAAACAGTCACAAGTACCATTTATTTATTTATTTATTTATTTATTTAGGAGGTGTTCATAAAATGTCTAGAAGAACTAAACTGTCAACCCTGTTGCTAGTCTGAAAGCCCTGTTAAATCCTAATAAATGTACTAATTTAAGCATGTGTTGACATAATATGGAGTTTAAATTAAATAAAACTTTATTTTTTTGTCATTTGCAAGATATAAACTCTGACCTTCACACATTTTTGCTTTACCTCTTGCAACTGCAAGTAGAAAGTCTGAATTATCAACTATAAATTCAGAACTGCGAGGAAAAAAGTGTCAACTGTGAGATTAAACAGTAGCAATTACCATTTATTTATTGATATACTGATTTATTTATTTAACTGGCTTCCATAAAAATGTCTAGAACTATACAACCCTGTTGCTAGTCTGAAAGCCCTGTCAAAACCTAATGCATGTATTAATTTAAGCATGTGTTGACATAATATGAAGTGTTTAAATTAAATAAAACTTTATTTTTCGTCATTTGCTAGATACAAACTCTGACCTTTACACAATTTTGTTTTCACATATTGCAACGATCAACTATAAACTCAAAATGGCGGGCTTCCATAGAAATGTCTAGATAAACTAAACTGTCAGCCCTGTTGTTTGTCTGAAACCCCTGTTAAATACTAACATATGTATTAATTTAAACGTGTGTTATATAATATGGCGTTTAAACGAACATTCAAACAATTCTTAACATAAATGTTGACTAATGAATGCAAAGAACGGCTCGAATACGCTCCTGGACACGTGGAGGCAGAAGCGCGCCTCACAATTCTCAGGCACCACGTGAAGCAGAAGAATGACGCATGTCGAAAGGAATGCCGGGAAAACGTCTGTATGTGTGAATGAGTCCCATTAGCCTCGTCTAACCGCTACACGAGCACAATTTTCTGTTTACAACAAGCAACATAATTTGAAATGGCGGGAAGCGCTGGGGAATGGTGTCTTATGGAAAGCGACCCGGGGGTTTTCACAGAGCTGATCAAGGGCTTTGGTGAGCACTCAGTATTACATACATTAGCTGTGCGTGTGAGCCGCTATAGTTTTGCTTCAGTTCAGTGATTTTGAATATCAGTATATCAGATTTGTTGTTCATAAAAGATAAGATCGTCAGCCTGCAATGTGGTTTAAAAGCCATGTAATTCATTGTATTCATTGAATGGCTCAGCGCATGAGTCAGCGCTGCACTACACTTGTTAATTAATGCAGAATGACAGCTGCCTCACATTTCTGCTCTTCTGAACCTGTCTAAATGTCAGAGGACTTGTTGAAAAAAGTAGTGAGCAGCCTACCCAGACTTCTTCGAGGTATTTAAATACTGAATCAAACATTCAGAGGCAGCAGGAATGAAGATTAAGCGATTAGATGAATCATAATTTAGATTATTCATAATTGTAATGATGCTTTTAGAAAATAAGATACAGTATGTGTTGCGTCACTTACGTTATATAAGCAGTTGATTCAGTATATTTAGGCTTTATTTGCACGCTTCACGTTTTCTGGCGGCATTGTGGTTCTGTTCGAACATTGACCTAAGTATATTTGGACACGTTATAAACATTCAATTCAGATTTTTGGGGACATTATAGGTGCTTTCAGCCACTTTACTAAATATGTTTGGATTTTATTTGCGTGTTCTAAACATTCTTATTTATGTGAGGATCTTTTGCGTTCGAACATTCGATTCAGTGTTTTGAGAATTCGAACATTTGCGTGTTCTAAACAGTCAGTTCATTTTCATCTGGATATTATGCATGCAAACATTTGAATTCAGTATATTTGTGAATCATTTGAACACTACGAACATTTGATTAGTATTTTTGTGGATGTGGGTCCGTTCAAACATTTGATTCAGTATGTAGACATCATTTACAAGTTCCAAACATCCCTGATAGCGCACGTACATCTCGGAGACGTCTGTTTGACGTCTGCGTTTACATCTGCAAGACATATTTTTTTTTAGAGCGTTTGCTCATCTGCAATACGTTTATAGGACATCTCCTATCAGATGTCAAATAGCCATCTATTAGATGTCTTTAAGATGTTTATGGTTTAGAATGTTTGTAAAACTGACATCTTACAGATGTCTGCCAGATGTTTGTACACAGCAGATGCTTTCCAGAGCAAGTGATCTTTAACAGACATCTTGCAGACGTACGTGTGCTATCTGGGATTCGATTAATATTTTTGTTGACATTATAGTTGCATTTAAACGTATGATTTAGTATGTTTGGACATCATTTGCATGTTCTGAAGATTGAATACATTTTTTCTGTGGACATTGAGTTCAAAAATTTGATTTTTTTTTTGTTTGAGTATCATTTGTGAGTTCTAAAGGTTTGCTCAAACATTCAATTCATTATAAGCAGACATCATTTGAGTGTTTTAAACATTTGATTCATTTTCTTCTAGATATTATGCATGCAAACGTATTCAAACGTATTTATGCAAATGTATTCAAATAGAAAACCGTTATTTTAAATAGAAAACGTATTTTAAAATGTTACTGTTTTTGCCGTATTTTGGATCAAATAAAGGCAGGCTTAATGAGCAGAAGAGACTTCTTTAAAAACCATTAAAAATCTTACTGTTTAAAATCTTTTGACTGGTAGTGTATAAGAATAATCAGCCTACAGGCCCAAAATATTGCCAGTCTTGCAATTCTGTCAGAAAATGCAACACTTTTCTCAGAAAATTGTTGCAGTTGCAAATGTTTTGGTATTCACATGCTTATTTTTTTGTTGTTTGCATTAGAACAACACAAAAAAACAGAGAGAAGAAAAGTAAAATCTGATACAATTCCACACAGAACCCAAAAAATGCACTGGACAAAATTATTGGCACCCTTAACTTAATATTTGGTAGCACCCCCTTTGGAAAAAAAATAAATCAGTCACTTTCTGTAACCATGAATGAGTTTCTTCACCTCTCTGCTGGAATTTTGGACCACACTTCTTTTGCAAACTGCTCCAGGTCATTCAGATTTGAAGGATGCCTTCTCCCAACTGCTGTTTTGAGATCTCTCCACAGGTGTTCTATGGGATTCAGATCTGGACTAATTGCTGGCCATTTCAGATCTCTCCAGCGCTTTGTTTGTAACCATTTCTGAGTGCTTTTTGAAGTGTGTTTCGGGTCATTGTCCTGCTGAAAGACCCATGACCTCTGGTGGAGACGCAGCTTTCTGACACTGGCCACTACGTTGCACCCCAAAATTCTTTGGTAATCATCAGATTTCATGATACCGGTCATGATAGAACATCTTTGAACCTCCACCATGTTTGACTGTAGGCACTATGTTCTTTTCTTTGAAGGCCTCATTTATTTTTCTGTAAACAGTGCCATGATGTCTTTTACCAAAAACCTCTACTTTTGTCTCATCTGCCCACAGTACGTTCTCCCAGAAGGATTGTGGTTTTGTCACATAAGTTTTGACAGACTCCAGTCTTGCTTTTTTATGCCTTTGTGTCAGCAGTGGTGTCCTCCTGGGTTTCTACTATAGCGTCCCTTTTCATTCAGATGGCGACGGATAGTGTGAGCTGACACTGTTGTACCCTGTGTCTGCAGATCAGTTTGAATTTGTTTGGAAGTTAATCAGGGTTCTTTATCCACCTTTCGAACAACGCTGCGTTGTAATTTTTCATTAATTTAGCTCTTCGTCCACGTCCAGGGAGGTTAGCTACAGTGCCATGGGCTGTAAACTATCTTGATGATATTGAGCACAGTGAACACAGGAACATTAAGATCTGTGGAGATGGACTTGTAGCCTTGAGATTGTCCATGTTTTTCCACAATTTTTTCTCTCAAATCCACAGACAACTCTCTACACTTCTTTCTTTTCCCCATGCTCAGTGTGACACACAACACAAAGGTTGAGACAACTTTTCTCCATTTTAACTGGTTGTAAGTGTGATTACTGTATCGCCCACACCTGTAACTTGCCACAGGTGTGTCTAAATACAAATTACAGGAGCATCACATGCTTGAAAAGCAATTACTACTTACAATTTTGAAAAGGTGCCAATAATTTTGTCCAGTCCGTTTTTGAGTTCAGTGTGAAATTGTATCAAGTTTGACTTTTCTTCTCTGTTTTTTTGTGTTGTTGCAAAAACAATAAGCATGTGAATACCAAAAAAAAAAATTTGCAATTGGAACAATTTTCTGAGAGAAGTGTTGCATTTTCTAACAGAATTGCAAGGGTGCTGATATATTTTGACTGTAGATATTAATATTATTAAGGTGAGTCTGAGATTCTTGTTTATTTGACAGTGATTTCACATCTGTTGTGAGCATTCCTGGCACTTTCTCTGAGGCTTTTTTTAAAAAATATCGTTCATGTCGACCAAAATTAGGTATATCACGCTATCAATTTTGGCCATATCGTCCAGCCCTATTCCAAACGTAAAATTTGTGAAAATTGTGGTGCGTTCGTACATTTGATTAAGTATATTTGGGCATCATTTGCATGTTCTAAAGATTCCGGTTCATATTTTGAACCAGCACGAAAACATTTGAACATTTGTTACAGTATATTTAGGCATCATTTGCATGTTCCAAACATTCAAATGATCATTTTGCGTGCGTAAAATGTGCATCATTTGCACATTCTGACCATCTAATTTTATTTATTTATTTACTTATTTTGAGCATTCGTTTTTGGACCAGCAATGGTGTAATCAAACATTAGATTCAGGGTTTTTAAAATGATTTCATACTGGTACATTTAAAAAAAATATATATATATATATAAGCGTCATTTGTACGTTTTCATCTCAGCAATGAATTATTTGAAAGTCCTACACTAACATCTCTGTTGTTTCATTAGGGTGCAAAGGTGCACAGGTTGAAGAGATATGGAGCATGGAGCCAGAAAACTTTGAAAATCTCAAGTAAGCAACATCCTTGATTGATTTATCATATCCAGTATCTCTCCAGTGTTTAAACCGCAATTGAATATGCATGTAAATCATTTCAGGCCCGTTCATGGTCTGATTTTCCTCTTCAAGTGGCAACCCGGTGAGGAGCCAGCGGGGTCTATAGTTCAAGACTCAAGGCTGGATCAGATCTTCTTCGCCAAGCAGGTGCTCAATTACACATTTCATCAAATCCAGCAAACTGCTACCAAAAAAAGATGATCTGGAAATTAACATTCGCAAACGTACCGTTTCAGGTCATCAACAATGCCTGTGCGACCCAAGCGATCGTCAGCGTGTTGTTAAACTGCACACATTCCGATATGCACCTCGGAGAAACGCTGACAGAATTTAAAGAGTTCTCGCAGAGTTTTGATGCTGCGGTAAGTTGGTGCACATTTAATTTTAATGGGTGTTTTTAATTGTTATAGTTTATTAAGCTTTTTTTGTGTTTTTTATGTTTAAGATGAAGGGTCTTGCTCTCAGTAACTCTGAAGTGATTCGACAAGTTCACAACAGCTTCGCCAGGTTATTTTTTACTTGCTTTTGTGAAGCTTTTCTTCTTTTTTACTGTATAATAAATCTTATGACTTTGGGAAACTGTCTTTTTTTTTTGGTAGACAACAGATGTTTGAGTTTGACGCAAAGTCTTCGGCTAAAGAAGAGGATGCTTTTCATTTCGTGAGCTACGTTCCTGTTAACGGCCGACTTTATGAGTTGGACGGACTTCGTGAAGGACCCATAGATCTGGGTAGGTGCAAACAATTGATTCACTTTTTTTTTTAAGCAGTTGTTGGGTTTTTTTACATGTTTTCGTCACTTTCTCAGGTGCTTGTAACCAGGATGATTGGATCAGTGCTGTACGGCCCGTGATTGAGAAAAGAATACAGAAGTAAGCGTCAAGCTGATGTAATTTAGTTTGAGTTGATGATTTTTTTATTAAAGCATTTCTGCTTTTGAATCCGTCCAGATACAGCGAGGGTGAGATTCGATTCAACTTGATGGCCATCGTTTCAGACCGCAAGATGATTTATGAGAAGAAGATCGCTGAATTGCAGGCCCAGCTCACAGAGGTGAGATCTTCTGACTGTGTCAGATGTGGGAAGGACAGAATGCTGATGGTTTTTAAAGACGTTTCTGCTCTTTGAAGGAAGAGCCGATGGACACGGACCAGAGTGGAAACCATCTCAGCTCTATCCAGTCAGAGATCGCCAAGTATCAGCTCCTGATCGAAGAAGAGAACCAAAAGCTTAAAAGATACAAAGTATGTACATGTGTTTTCTATCACATATGAGACTTTGAAAAGTAACGTATTAATAGCGAGATATTAAGAATATTGTTGATATTAGTAACTCAACTTTTCTTTATTTTTAGTTAATGTTTTCTTTGAGCCTTTAAAAACAAGAACATTCACTTAATAGTTTTTCTTATTATTAATTTGGCCTTTAAAAGGCTATATTATAAATTACTACAGTGCATTATAAAATATAACATTAGAATTAATTAAATGTATTTATTAGTTAATATAATATAACTATTATTATTATTGTTGTTGTTGTTGTTTTCCTCATTGAGCCTTAAAAAGTTACTTATGCATGTTATAAAATATCACATAATGATAATACTAATAATAATAAATCTTCTTATCAAACTGTCCTTTAAAATATTAAAAATATTTGTATTATTATAAATTAGTGTAATGCGTTATAAAATAAAACTGTTATTATTTAAATATATATTTATTAATATTAATATAATAAATATAAAACATTGTTAATATTATTAAATTATATTTTCCTCATTGATCCTTTAAAGTAGTTAAGCGTGTTATAAAATGTCACTTAATAATAATAATCATAATAATAAATATTCTTCTGCCTATTATTTTTTTATTATTTTGTACTAAATTAGTACAATGCATTATAAAAGATAACTTTATTAATAAATATACATTTATTGTTTAACATTAAGAAAATATATAATATTAATATTACTGTTTTTGTTTTCCTCATTTATCCTTTAAGAGATAACCTTTATATTATGTACGTTATAAAATGACTTTATAATATTATTTTGCTAATTTGTTTTAAAAAGCTATATAATAACAATAATAATAATAAATAAAAATAAATAATTTGTTAGGTATAAATATCACTCTTATAATAATCGTAATAATAATAAGATTATTATTATTATTATTATAAGTATTATTAAAAACTAAAGTTGTAAATGTCACTAATAATATTAATAATAGTAGTAATAATATTTCTTAAGTTATACAATCACTCTGATAATAGTAATAATAGTAAGATTATTATTATTATTAAAAGTATTAGAATTTTTAATAACTTTATTATAAACTAAAGTTGCTGTAAAAATAATGTAACTTAATAATAATAATAATAATAATGATATTAACAATATTAATAATAATAATGATGATAATAATAATAGTAATTTCTTAAGTTAGAAATATCACTCTTATAGTAATAGTACGATTATTATTACTGTTGTTGTTATTAAAAGTATTAATAAACTTGTTAAAGTTGCTTATGTCACTAACGTAATAATAATAATAATAGTAATAATAATAATATAATGTATTAATAATTGTTTTAAGTTTTCATGAAATATCACTTAATAAAACTTTTCAAAATTATTATTATTATTATTATTATTATTATTTGAAAATCTGGTATCTGAGGGTGTAAAAAAAAATCTAAATATTGAGAAAATCACCTTTAAAGTTGTCCAAATGAAGTTCTTAGCAATGCATATTATTATTCAAAAAAGAAGTTTTGATATTTATGGTCGGACATTTAAAAAATATCTTCATGGAACATGATCTTTACTTAATATCCTAATGGTTTTTGGCATAAAAGAAAAATTTTGACCGATACAATCATTTGTTGGCGATTGCTACAAATATACCCGTGCTACTTAAGACTGGCTTTGTGGTCTAGTGTCACATATATATTTTACTTATTTGATTTTTATTTATTTTTTTAAGATTGAGAACATTAGAAGGAAGCACAACTACCTGCCCTTCATAATGGAGTTATTGAAGACATTGGCTGAATATCAGCAGCTGATACCACTAGTGGAAAAGGTGAGTCCAGTCACAGCAGTGCGTTTGAGAGCGACTCTCATCACACCACTAGAGGGCAGTGCTGTTACATTATCTCGACTTCACTGTCAAGCTTGCAGTCTGTTGTTCTCTTGATAATTAGATTTGCATGAAGCCTTACAGCTAATAAGGTGGTGAACTTTGAAGTGTATTATGCTAAAATTAAAACACTTTTAAAATAACCATGCAGGAATTCCAAATCTGAATAGAGTTTAAGAGGTTGAATCCAAAATTGTTTTCTCCTCTCTGCTTGTTTTTTTAGGCAAAGGAAAAACAAAGTGCCAAAAAAATACAAGAAGCCAAGTAACTCCACATTGTTAGACCCGGTTTAATTTTATGCCACGGAATATCTTGATGTGCATTTGTCTTCAGTATCCATAAAAGGAGCACCTGGAAGTGAAGTCTTACTGTCATTTCCTTCATGTCTGTGCATGCATGCGACGATATGTTCATATAATGTCTTATTTTCATATAAATTTCATTTGTTCAGTAATAGTGTTGTTTCATGTTTCTTTTCTGGGTAAAAGATGATAAATGAGTCTTAAATTGCTGTAATATACTGTACATTAAAGCACTAATTTATCTATTATTCTCTTATCTATGACCTATTAATAACGAACATAATCAGAATGGATAAATTGAATTTAAGTTACACAAACGTGAGAAGTCTCTTCTGTTGGTAACAGTTAGAAAGAGAAATATTTTAAATTATGATGTATGCTAAAATCTGCATTAATGACCCATGGAAAACGTCTTCCTGTCTGTTGAGCGACGTCAAACTGCCTTTTGTTTTCAAAGAACTGGGTTGCTTTACATGGCAGTTTCGTGATTTTCATGTTTGTGAATAGAGCTGGTTTTTGTCCTGATGTTTCCTGTCATCTGGGATGTTTAATTTGGGAGTGTGACGCAGACTCACATGGGCAGACAGACTGTGGTCGGGCTTGTTGTTCCAACCGTAGCAACCAGTATCAATAATGCATCTCGATTTGCATGTTTACGTTCCTCAAAAATGGCACACTAGCTATTCAATACGGTTTTTATGCTAAAGAAAAGTGTTTGATAATATATAATTTTTTCCATTCACGATAACAGGACTAATGATCAACTTTTTTTTTCAGAACTCATTTATTTATTTAGGTTTTAGCCAAATCCTTCTGGTTTGTGTCTACATTGACTTTAAAATCAAACTTTGACTTAAATTTAACTATTCTGAGAAATAGTTACTGGTGGAGTAATAGCTAATTTTTCTTTTTTTTTTTTTTTTTAATTGCAAAATATAGAAGGCAGTGTTTTTTTTTTTGTTTGTTTGTTTGTTTGTTTTTTAATTTGTCGTCATTTTTTTCTTCTTTTTTGTCTCTTTTTATCACTAGTTTTTTTTTTCTATTCAAAATAGTCAAAATGTTTGAAGTCAATTTTAAATATTTTGACTTTACTCTTGAAATATTTCCACTTTACTCTAAATTATGACTATTTTTTAAAAATATTTTGACTTTTATATTTAAAAAAAAGAGTAAAGACAAGTGTAAAGTTAAATATTTTAAAAATAAAGTCGAAATTACAAGAGTGAAGTCAAAATATTTTAAACGTAAAGTCAAAATTTTGAGAGTAAAGGCGAATTTACAAGAGTAAAGTCAAAATATTTTAAGAATAAAGTTGAAATTGAGAGAAGTCGAAATATTTAGAGTAAAGTCCGAAAATTTTTAGAGTAGTCTGAAAATTTCAAGAGTAAAGTTGAAAATAAAGTCAATAATGAAAGTTAAAATATTTGAAGAATAAAGTCAAAATATTTTAAGAGTAGTCAATTTTGAGAGTAAAGTCGAAATATTTTGAGAGTAAAGTCAAAGTGTAAAGTCAAATATTTTAAAAATAAAGTAGAAATTACAAGAGCGAAGTCAAAATATTTTAAGAATAAAGTCGAAATTATGAGAGTAAAGTCTAAAAATCTCGAGAGTACAGTTGAAAATAGTCAAAATTATGAAAGTCAAAATATTTTAAGAAAGTTTTAAATATTTTAAGAATAGTCAAAATTTCTAAAGTCGAAACATTTCAAGAGTAACGTTGAAATTACAAGAAAAAAGTCAAAATATTTTAAGAATAAAGTTGAAATTATGAGAGTAAAGTCAAAATATTTTAAGATTAGTCAAAATATTTAGTAAGTAAAGTAGAAATATTTTGAGAATAAAGTCAAAATTACAAAAGTGAAGTCAAAATATTTTAAGAATAAAGTCAAAATTTTGAGAGTAGTCAAAATACTTAGTAAATTAAGTTGAGATATTTTGAGAATAAAGTCGAAATTACAAGAGTGAAGTCAAAATATGTTAAGAATAAAGTCAAAAATTTGAGAGTAAAGGCGAATTTACAAGAGTAAAATCTAAAAATCTCAAGAGTAAAGTTGAAAATAAAGTCAAAATTATGACAGTCAAAATATTTTAAGAAAGTTTAAATATTTTTAGTCGAAGGTCAATTTCTAAAGTTGAAACATTTCAAGAGTAAAGTCGAAATTATGAGAGTGTAAGGTCGAAATTATGAGAGTAAAGTCAAAATATTTTAAGAATAGTCAAAATATTTAGTAAGTAAAGTTACAATATTTTGAGAATAAAGTCGGAAATTACGAGTGTAAAGTCGAAACATCAAGTGTAAAGTCGAAATTACGAGAGTAAAGTCGAAATTATGAGGGTAAAGTAAATTTTTTTAAGAATAGTCAAAATATTTAGTAAGTATAGTTGAAATATTTTGAGAATAAAGTCGAATTTACAAGAGTGAAGTCAAAATATTTAAAGAATAAAGTCAACATTACGAGAGTAAAGTCAAAACATTTCGAGAGTAAAGTTGAAATTACAAGAGTAAAATTGAAATATTTTAAGAATAAAGTCGAAATATTTTAAGAATAGTGACTGTTTTGAGAGTAAAGTCAAAATATTTTAAGAATAAAGCTTAAATTACGAGAGTAAAGTCAGTATTTTAAGAATAAAGTCAAAATATTTTGAAAGTGAAGTCAAAATATTTTGACAGTAAAGTCAATATTTCAAGAATAAAGTCGAAAAATGTTGAGAGTAAAGTCGAAATTACGAGAGTAAAATCGAAATTAGGAAAATTAAGTCGTAGCAATTCCGAGATTAAAGTTATATTTTGAGGGTCTAGCCTATATTGCACATGCAACAGAGTGTATTTAATATTAAAAACGTTTTTGATGACATGATTTTAATTTGAGAGGATTGTCCTTTTAAGCTTATGTAATTAAGTTATTTTTAGTACTTTAAAAATTTAATTTTAAGAATGAAATTACTGCACTAAGCTATTAAAGCATAAATATTTAGAGCTAAACTATTTTTTTATATATGTGTGTGTGTGTGTGTGTGTGTGTATATATATATAGATAGATAGATAGATAGATAGATAGATAGAGTATAGATATATATAGTGTATATATATATATATAGACATATATCTCTTTCCTTCATACGCATGTTTAAAAAAAAAAGTATCTAATCAACGGTAAGTTTTCCTGCATGAGTTGTTATTTATGCAGTTCCATTTAATGATGCTAGAGGCACTATAAATGTACTTGAACTATAGCGCGCACATTTTAGGTCAAACTTTCCGGGCTCTTTAGTTTAGCCTTTCACCGTCCAGGTGTTCACATGAAGTGATGGAAACTTCAGTAAGTGTTGTTCAAAAAAATAAAGGTGAAGAGGCCTTTTAATAGTCTGCAGCATTCAAGTAGGCGCCTAAATCACCCGAGTGTTTGGCAGAAGCTTTATATTTTTCATCTGTGCTCTTAGCTCGTGACAGTCGTTTACACAGTGACTTGCTTTTCTATTTTTGCTGAACTGTTTATTTACATTCTTTCAAAAGTCTCCAGACCAGTAGTGAACTTCAGAGAACATGATAACCACATCACGATGCCGCTCTCGCCGTGAAAGAACGCGCTGTCTTTTATTATTGTCGTCAGAGCTGATCAGGCCAGTTGATAATACCATAAATGTGTGCAGCTGCTTTAGAAGGTAGTCAGCATTACCTGCTTTGTGACGTGTGTACTCCTGTTTTTTTTTCCGGTTATGAGAAAAAAAAAAAAAAAGTGTTACGTCTGTAATGTTGTGTGCAAGGCGTGAACGTTCTTAAGTTCATAACTATTCCAAACATTTGAGTTGCAGTGTGGGTTGAGTAACTTCAAGGTACAGAAGTCTTGAGAGATTTTTTTTTTTTTTATACATTGTAGACAAATATGTTGCACTTGTGTAAGGCTGTAACACATCAGATACAGTAGGTACTGTTTATGGAAAGATTTATAGAGAAACAATACCATTTTAAAATCAATTCTTGATTTTAGCAGCCAACGCAATTGCGTTTTTTACTCTCATTAAGTCTTAGAAAATTACTTGCAAGCCTTTGTGCAGACAGTCTAAAATAGGCTTTAAAGCCTGCTTGTTATCATGCTAGGGGATATAAATTTGGCATACGGATGAAAAGAGACCCCATACTTGTTAAAAAAAAAAAAAAAAAAAAAAAAAAAAGATTATTTTAAAAGGAAAACAGTACCGGACCAAGAACCGAGCCCTGGGGAACACCAGACTTTAAATGTGTTTAGTTATCCACTGGCCTCAAAAAGTATTTTCAGACACTCTTTTTCTACTTCTTCTTTTTTCAAACCTACTTTTGTGCACTAGCCCTAGGTTTTCTCACCTGATCGGAATCAAACCAGTGCAGGAAGATTCTCTGAAAAGTGAGTAGAAATAATTATATAAAAAAAAAAAGAAAAAGTTAAACTTTCGATTCTCCGTTGCAGAGGGACAGCAAAACGTTAAAAATCAGATGTAGTTACTGGGCATGCGCACATGAATTTAGCGTTATTTTTGTTACACCTGACAAAATGCACGCCTCAGAAATGTGTGTATTTTGTTTTTTGGTTTTTTTTTTTTTTTTTTGCAAAAACCTACTTTTGTGCACTAATCCTACAGTAGGTACAGTAGGTGTCACCTGATAAGAATCAATCCAGTTCAGCAAGATTCTCTGAAAAGTACACTTTAAAAAATAAAAAACAATTTGTTGAGTCAGCTTAAAATAATGTGTTACCCTGCTGCCTTAAAATTTTAAGTTCAGTCAACTAAAATAAGGTTATTCAACTTGAAATGTTAAGTTGTACTAAGTAACAACTTAGATATTTGTGTTTGCTAAACTTAACAGATGGGTAAGTAGCCCAGCTGCCTTAATTTTAAGTTGTTTCAAATCAAATATCTAAGTTGTCATTTAGTATAATTTAACATTTCAAGTTGAATAAACTTTTTTTTTTTTTTTTTTTTTTTTTGAGTTGACTGAACTTAAAATTTTAAGGCAGCCAGGTTACAAATTATTTTAAGTTGACTCAGCAAATTGTTTTTTACAGTGTACTGGGCATGCGCACATCAATTTAGCGTTATTTTTGTCACACCTGACAAAATGCACGCATCGTAAATTTTCGTGTTTTTTGCAAAAACCTACTTTTGTGCACTAGTCCTAGGTTTTTCACCCAATTGGAATCAAACCAGTGCAGGAAGATTATCTGAAAGCTAACTATCAAAAAAAAAAAGTTTAGAATCTCTGTTTCATAGGGACTGCCAAACGTTCGAAAAAGTCAGGGCTGCTTTTACTGAAACGGCTACAACTTTTGAACGAAATGAGATCTTTTCGCCAAACTCACAACACGTATGTAAGAACTGAATTTGAGGTCACATGAAAAAAAAAGTAGAACTTTCGACTCTCCGTCGCAAAGGGATGGCAAAATGTTCGAAAACAGATGTAGCTACTGGGCATGCTCACATCGATTTAGCATTATTTTTGTCACGCCTGACAAAATGCACGCCTTGGATTTTTTGCAAAAACCTACTTTTTGTGCACTAGTCCTAGGTCCTATGGTATACAAATGTAGCTACTGGGTATGCATGCATCAGTCTAGCATTATTTTGGTAACACTGTTCAACAATAATACAGTTTTTGTATTATAGTAAGGGCTAGGTTTAGGTTTGGGGTAGGTGCAGATCTTAATAAAACACAATCTAATGAGTAGAAAATGTAATTTCATTGTTAGTTTCTGGTCAAAACAATTGCATTTTTATAGCTTTCATTTTATTCTTTGAATTCTCCATTTCACAGGTATTCCAGGCTTTGTATATATATAAATATATCTGATATGATCTGATCCGATTTTGACTGAGTGTATGTAACCAATCAGATAGGTACTGTGGAGCCTGATTAGGGAAAGACTTATAGACAAACAATAACATTTTAAAATCAATTCTATATTTGACCGGCAGCCAATGCAATGAGATCATGTTTTACTTAGAAAATTACTTGCTAGCCAAAGTTTGAGTTTGTGCAGACAATTTAAATAGGCTTTAAAGCCTGCTTGTTGTCACACTTCAAAGGGATATAAATGTGGGTGTCATCTGCATACAGATGAAAAGAGACACTTGTTAAAAATAGATACTAGAGTAAGCATATAAATTGAAAACACAGTACCAGACCAACAATCGAGCCCTGGGGAACATTAGACTTTAAATGTGTTTAGTTATCCACTGGCTCTAAAAAGTATTTTTAGAGACACTTTTATTATTACTATTATTATTATTATTAAGGGTTTAAGTGCGTAGCACTGAAACCCTGTTGCAGTGGTTAGAATGGCCAACAATCAGCAATCTCCAAATAAAACTGATTGGGAAGACCAAACCGTAAGTCACTGAGACTTGAAACTTGTAGGAATGGTAGTACTCATAACACCTACAGCGTCACCAAGGCTCGCCCTAATAGACCTGATGGGGGCGCTAAAGCAATCAAAAGTACGAAATTGTTCAAAACTCCTAAACCGTTCAAGTGTCTTATGTTCCTTGGTCAACACCGGTAAAACACACACCTCGGAAATGTTTGGGTCTTTCGCATTTATTAAAAAAACCTACTTTTTATTTTTCAACCGATCGGAACCAGTGCAGGAAGATTCTCTGAAGAGTGAATATATTTATAATTATAAAAAAAAGCTGAACTTTTGACTCTCTGACGCAAAGGGATGGCAAAATGTTTGAAAAGGACAGGGTCGCTTTTACTAAAACGCCTACAACTTTTGATCAGAATGGCGATATCGCATTTTTCACGGGCGCAAATGACTGTAAATTGTAAACGACTGTTTTATTATAGTTTCAGTATTCGTATCAAATGATAGATCTCATTCTGAACAACTCTGACTCTAGAACCACTGATGTCAATCAAACCATTAGTTAAATGGTAAAATATCTTTGCCAAACTCACAAAGTGTACGTAAGCACTAAATCTGAGGTCACATGAAAAAAGTTGCAGAGCTTGGCCACGTGGTGGTGCTATAAGATGGAAAAAACATAAAAACCAAAAAACGTTTGTCCTATCGACCTGAAAATTGGTACACAAGGTCTTGGTCGAAAGTGCATCAAGCATCAGGACATTTGCATATCTCGAAAAACATGGCTGCCATACACTGTAAAAAATAAAAAACACAATCTGTTGAGTCGGCTTAAAATAATTTGTTACCCTAAGTTCAGTCAACTAAAATAAGTTTAGTCAACTTAAAATGTTGTACTAAGTAGCAACTTAGATATTTGTGTTTGCTAAACTTAACAGATGGGTAAGTAACCCAAATATTTTAAGTTGATTCAACTCAAATATCTACGTTGTCAGGTAGTATAATTTAACATTTCCATTTGAATAAACTTTTTTTGAGTTGACTGAACTTAAAATTTTAAGGCAGCCAGGTTACAAATTATTTTAAGTTGCCTCAACAAATTGTTTTTTTACAGTGTAGGTCGATTCACAGTCTTTGAGAAATTTCAAAGAAATCGGCCACTGAGGGGGGAGCGATATCACATTTTTCAAGGGTGTAAACGGTTGTATATTACTAGTTTTTTACACATACGCACAATATTCATATCATACGACAGACTGCCTCACAAACAACTTTGCCTCTAGAACAACTTCTGTCAATCAAACCGTTACTTAAATGATTGTGAAAATGTGAAAAATGCACATTTGTGAACTAGTCCTAGGTTTTTTGCTCAATCTGGAAAAAAAAAATTACTGTAAATGCAATTCTCTGCACTCTCTAGGTCAATAATTTACATTAAAAAAAGTTGAAATTTACGCTTTGTGAAGCTATAATGGAGTCATTTAGAAAAGGGGCCTGTCCAAAAGCCTATAAAGCCTAAACGAAAGCTCACAACTTCACAAAACCTGGTGATCAGACCATAGCTGCCACAACAGCAGTCATAAATGTTAAAAAACATCATATTTCTATGGAAGATATATTTATTATTATGAAGTTGGCTTGAGAAAGCCAACTTAGTGAAATACGACTTAAACTTAGTTTCACTCTAACTCGTCCTACAGCTTTAACTTTACAAACTCCAAACTCAGCCCAGATCTTCAGACTGATCTGACCAAGTGTGCTATATCTCTTCTAACTCATCGGTTTTCCTAAAAATGATGATTAAAACTGGGAAAAATCCCATAGACTTACATTGACGGAATGTTCAAATGAGCCAAGACTATTCAAACTCCAGCTGTCAAAACTCCCAGAATCCCTTGAGACTCAGTCAAACTTCCCTTCTATGTACTGTATTTCTAATCCATTCAAACTCATTCAAACTCATCTATCTATCTATCTATCTACCTATCTATCTAGAATCATGCTAGTAACTTGCTAATCATGCTAGAATCATGCTAGAAACATGTTAGTAACTTGCTAATCATGCTAGTAACATGCTAGTAACTTGAGAATTATGCTAGAAACATGCTAATGACATGCTAATCATGCTAGAATCATGCTAGAAACATGTTAGTAACTTGCTAATCATGCTAGCAACATGCTACTAACTTGCTAATTATGCTAGAAACATGCTAATGACATGCTAATCATGTTAGAAACATCCTAAAAACATGCTAGTACCTTGCTAATCATGCTAGCAACATGCTACTAACTTGTTAATTATGTTAGAAACATGCTAATGACATGCTAATCATGTTAGAGTTATGCTAGCAACATGCTAGTAACTTGCTAATCATGCTAGTAACATGCTAGTAACTTGCGAATTATGCTAGAAACATGCCAATGACATGCTAATCATGCTAGAATTATGCTAGCAACATGCTAGTAACTTGCTAATCATAGTAGTAACATGTTAATAACTAATCATGTTAATAACATGCTAACAACTTGTTAATTGTTCTAAAAACATGCTAGCAACATGCTACTAACTTGCTAATCATGTTAGAAACATGCTAATGACATGTTAATCATGCTAGAATTATGCTAGCAACATGCTAGTAACTTGCTAATCATGGTAGTAACATGTTAATAACTAATCATGTTAATAACATGCTAACAACTTGCTAATTGTTCTAAAAACATGCTAGCAACATGCTACTAACTTGTTAATCATGCTAGTAACATGCTAGTAACTTGCTAATCATGCAAGCAACATGCTAGTAACTTGCGAATTATGCTAAAAACATGCTAGTAACTTGTTAATCATGCTAGAAACATGCTAGTAACTTGCTAATCATGCTAGCAACATGCTAGTAACTTACTAATCATGCTAGTAACATGCTAGTAACTTGCTAATCATGCAAGCAACATGCTAGTAACTTGCTAATCATGCTAGAAACATGCTAATGACATGCTAATCATGCTAGAATTATGCTAGCAACATGCTAGTAACTTGCTAATCATGGTAGTAACATGTTAATAACTAATCATGTTAATAACATGCTAACAACTTGCTAATCGTTCTAAAAACATGCTAGCAACATGCTACTAACTTGTTAATCATGTTAGAAACATGCTAGCATCTTGCTAATCTCATTAGAAACATGCTAGCACTTGCTAATCATGCTAGAAACATGCTAGCAACATGTTATTAACTTGTTAATTATGTTAGCAACATGCTAATCACGCTAGCAACACGCTAGCAACATGCTAATCATACTAGAAACATGCCAGCAACCTGGTAATCATGCTAGAAACATGCTAGCAACCAGTTAATCATGCTAGGAACATGCAGCAACATGCTAATAACTTGCTAATTATGCTAGCAACAAGCTAGTAACATGCTAGAAACAGACTAGCAACATGCTAGTAACTTGTTAATAATGTTAGAATCATACTAACAACATGTTAATTATCTATCTATCTATGTATCTGACAGACTGTATACAAACAAACTACTTTAGAAACTACTTCTACTTTTTGAAACTACTTCAAACTATTTCAGACTGAAAACCATCCAAACTTAAAACTTTTTAAAACTTCTTAAACTTTTCAAACTTTTTCAAACTTTCTGGTCCGGCTTTCTCAAGCCAACTTAAAGTTTGTCTTGACAAACTGTTTTTATTTAGTTATTATTTAAAAGCTATTTATGTTTATATATTTATATAACCAGTAACCCCAAATAGTCACACTTACAAATATTTAAACCATTTTAAGTGTAAGAAGACCAAACAGTCTTCTTACACTTAAGACATACATTTGTTTATTTATTCTTTTTTTTTTTATTTCGTGCTTTTTCTTTTTCTTTTCTTTCTACACATACTACACATTTTTTTTTTTTTTTTTTTTGCCATTTGCAGGCAGTTGTGAACTAGAAAATCCTGTTTGCAAATTTCACATTTCTAATATATTTTTCCTTCTAACTTTAAACCACCTAGTCCCCAGCCTTTTTTTTTTTTTTTTTTTTTTTTAACCGAAGTTCAAGTTCATCATATCAGTTAAACACATGTGCCTATTTTCAAATACTTTGCTTGGCAAAACATGCCACGTCTTTAAAATAAAAGCCACTTGCTTTGACATGCATATATTTTCAAGCGTGGCATACTGTAAGCGTCCCAATCCATCTCAGGCCCACTGCAGATGTGAAGATGAACCATGAGAAGTGAGCTGAGGAAAGCCAGCAGCGTTGTAAATAGCTTCATCGTTCAGTCTGCGAACACGTTCTTGGATCGGTTAAACAGACGCAGTGTTTGGTGTCTGTTCAGTGTCGGACAGCAATGAGATCATCTAAAGGATCACAAGGATCACAAATGTGCCACAGAGGTAAATTACACCAAAAAACATTTAGCTGTGTGAAACGTGTTCTTGCTTCACCTGGAACAAAACAAGCATAAGTGCAGAATGTTCTTTCACTATATTTGCATTCAGAGTTTTGTTCTGCAGATACATCTTGGGTCTTTCAGTCATGCCTTAAATGGGAGGAAGATAAAGTTTGATATGCTGGTGAAGTGACGTGAGTATGTGAGAGTTTCTGTAAATGTTTGGAAGCTTGAAGTCTGCAGTGAGTCATCAAAATATGCACAGGGTAAGTTTGTTGAGAAAACTACAGTTTAGTTTTGTTTTGAGAACTTGAAGAGCCGGTCATGAGACGCTGAACTGATCTGATCATTCACATGATTACATTTAATAGGACGCCTTATCTTAGCATCTAAAAATAGCTTAGGAGATGACAGCAATTAATTGTGTGAGTTTGGGCTGGGACTAATTGTTTGTGTAACCAGTAGAGGTGCAAGAATGTTTATGAACTGTTCTGTTGTTCTGTTTTGGGATGTTAGTGAAATTACACTTCAATTTTAATTAATATGGCGTATTGCTGTCGTCAGTAAATGTAGAATTGGGAGAAATATTTTATACAACAACAACAACAACAACAACAACAAAAGATTTTATTCACTTTTGTCTGAATAAAAATAGAAGCTAAACTTTAATCTTAAATGCTAATTATGAATTTAGACATCACAAAATTATAATATACAGTACGAAGGATGTATATTCATTTTGAGATTTGCCAAAGATTACATTTAACACTATTATTAAAATATTATTTTTGTAATTATCTTGAAGTGTGTGTAATAAATATATATATATAGAGAGAGAGAGAGAGAGTGTTTTGTTAATTTATGTTAGATTAGAAAAATAAATTTTATATTTTTATAAATTCTATATTATTTTATAATATATATATTATTTATAATATATTTTTATTGCAGTGTCAAACCATATGATAAATATAATATCTGCTGTATATAATTACCATATATTTTAGTTAGTTTAGCATCTTTCCTATCAGAAATCCAGTGGGGAAAAAATGTGTAAAACAATTTCTATGAAATACATTTGTTTTTGTTTTTTTTCTTAAATTTATTTTTTCCCAATTCTGTTTTCTATTTATTTTCTGGATTCCATTTTAATTGTTTCATTAAAATCATTAAAGAAAAAAAAAAAAAAACATTTATAAATAATGACATTTATAAAACATTTTTTTTTTATTGTTTATTATATTATTATTTTTAATAAAATATTTTTAAATTATTTTTTACCAAATTATATATCATAAGTAATATATATTATTTTATTATTTTTACCAAATGTGCTTTCTATTTTTTTTTTTTTTTTTTTAATTAATTTATTTATTGTTATTATTATTACTCTTTTTTTTCCCATTTTTCTTGTGAATAAATTTGGTAAATAATTATTCTGGTAAATATTCCTTAAACAATAATGTTTTAACAATAATAGTATTATTAGTACTATATAAGATATAACGTTATACGTTTTGAACGATGAAATGTAAGGACAATAAACACTGGTCTACAATAATATGGTTTATCTGTGTTCTTCAAGCCATCTCGTGTATTTTCATAAGCCATTGCTAATCGACATACATAGAATATGAGCATAGAATTTATCATCTGCCTTATTCTGTGATAAGAATCCACATCAGATCACATAAGGAAGTTATTTCAAACACCCAACTTTTTTTTTGTGAATGTTTTTATAACTTTTTTTTTAACTCTTTTGTTGGACAACAGGTTTAGAAAAGCTTATCATTGCAGGTCATTAGAAGGGAAGATGCTCTGCATGTGTTGCTTTTTCAAATATAAGCAGGGAAGCGTTTCCTCATTTCAGCATGTGAAATCGTGGGCACACACACAGCAAATTCCGAGAGAAACAAAACAAGGAAGTTGTTTAAATGCAAAACCGAAAAACCGCAATTCACAAGTGCGTATTGAACCGTGGAGGTCGTACCGAACGGTTTGATATTATATTGAGTATTGTGACATCCCTAGTTCATAGAGTCATATAAGCAGGCAGCACACAGAACATGGAGGATTCATATTTAAATAGTATTTTTGCAGCTTAATATTCACGGATACTAGTCCATATTGTGTTTTGATCTAAGTGTACTGACCTAGTTCTGATTTATTCATTGAGAATTTGTCAAATTTCGTGACATTCCGCGTTATACAGTAAATTCCATTTTTCTGACTGGATTCCGCAATTCTGTCCACGCTTTCCACATCGTGGAAATCGTAGGGCTTTATATTTAATCAAAATTATATTATTAATAAGTATTATTAGTGTTTTTAGAGATTCATCTACAGTAAATGCTAAAAAAAAAAAAAAAAAAAAAAAAAAAAAAGGGAAATGAGCATGAATAATTAAATATTCAATATTAACTGATTCTGATAAATATAAAAATAAATAAATTAAAAACCATCCAATGCCAGATTATAAACATTTATGCATTTTTGCTTACTTTTTTTAATAGCAGTGCCACCAAAAATCCAAAAAAGTAATGGAATGACAATTAAACATTTTTTCATACAAATGTTTTATTTTGATCTTTCATTAAAAAGCAAACATAATAATAAAAAAACACCAAGTAAACACCAAAACATAGATACTGCTACATCATGTGAACACTTAATACCAATACCCAACATTCATTTTCACACCTCAGCTATTTACAAATCTGTGCAAAATATGCAATATTTAAATACACTGAAAACCTAGTAGCATGAAACTCTAGATGCGCAGCATTCTAAAATGGACCGGCCATTTGTTCAAATGCAACGATTAAAAACACTATCGCTCTCCTGCAGCAATTCTGCAGAGCTGATGGTAGAGTTCAGAGTCCAGAAACCGAGGGTACGAGTTGTGCTCCATCAGGAAGTAAACTCTGCTTTGGGCTGCTTTGAAACTCGACTGTGTTAGAATCAGAAGGCTTTGGTGGAGGGTCTCCTTTGTGTGGAAGTCCAAGTTGATCTAGAAGGAAGAATTGAAAGTAATTAGGATTTGTGGCACGGCTTAATGAAAACGAATCCGGCTTTGCTGGCATTGCTGACTGAAACTCACCTCTTTTGGAGAATCTGCCCTGATGAATTCATCATATATGGTTTTTGCCCTGGATCTGAGCTTTGATCTGGATCTGATCTTTCTGAACTCTTCACAGGCCATCCAGAACTCGATATTCTCTTCGCAGTGTTCAGACTTCATGAACAGTCGCAAAGCGGTTAATCCATCTGAAATAATATAATATATTATAAATTAGATCAGTGGACGTTAAATAACGTGGTGCATTTCCAACATAAAATAAAATTAATTGCATTTTTTGCCCACATATGTGTGTGGGATAAATAGTAATTTTATATTATTTTATAATATTTTACTTTACCGTTTTTATGGAATATTCGCATCACGTTATCGCTCTAGATCACTCGTTGAATTTTTTCGTGTCACTTGCATGACTAAAAACTTGCATGACTCATAATTCTCTACTTGATTTTCTGGTATAACCAGACATGTCAAACCTGACATGTCAATAAGCTCTTCACTGATTGGCTTGCCAGATAATGTGTCATGCAAATTATTCGCTTAAGTTGCAATTTTTCGAGTTGCCCAGAAGACGCGGTTGACGCGTATATTCATGTCTATTTGCGTCTTACCCGAGATTTGTTCATTTTTGTTCAGCTCAGATAATTATACACTTTATATCATTTTAGAATATTTTACTTTATGGCGTGTGTGCGACAACACATCGTGCAAATTTTTCACATGAGTTGAAATTTTGCAACTGAGGCGTATATCGCATGTTTGTGGCAATCGGGTCACCTGGCGCTAATTCGCGTCTATTTGAATCTTACACACATTGTGGGAAGATAAATATAAACTTGATATTATTTTTTTTTTTTTTTTTTCAGCTCAGATAAATATAAACTTGATATTATTTTATAGTATTTTACTTTATCGTGTGTGTGCGACAACGCGTCATAGAAATTGTCCACTCGAGTTGATAATTTTCAGCTTGCGCGGAAGACACGATTGAGGCGTATATTACACGTTCATGGTAATTGCAATTTCGCAATGACAAATTCACATCTATTCGCTTTTTATCCGAATGTTGTTCATTTTTGTTCAACTCGCGTTGAAATTTTTCAATTTGCACGGAAAATGCAATTGCACGTTTGTGGCAATCGCATCACCTGGTAAGATTCAAATATTCACGTCTATTTGAATCTTACCCAAATTGTGGTAATTTTTTTTGTTAAGATCAGATAAATATAAACTTAATATTATTTTATAGTATTTTACTTTATCGTGTGTGTGCAACAACACGTCATAGAAATTTTCCACTTGAGTCAAAATTTTTTTAGCTTGCAAGGAAGACACGATTGAGGCGTAAATTGCACGTTTGTGATAATTGCGTCACCTGACATGAATTCGCATCTGTTTTTTAAATTTGCATCTGTTATCCGAATTTTGTTAATTTTTGTTCAACTTAGATAAATATTTACTTCATGGTATGTGTGCGACATCCCGTCATCCAAATTTTTCACTCAAGTTGAAATTTTTTGCACGTTTGTGGTAATCACGTCGCCCGGCACGAATTCACATCTATTCGCCTCTTATCCGAATTTTGTTCATTTTTGTTCGATAATTCTTTTACTTCATGGTGGGTGTGCGATAATGCATCATGCAAATTTTGCACTCAAGTTGAAAATTTTCAACTTGCGTGAAAGATGCATTTGAGCCATATATTGCTTGTTTGTGGCAATCGCGGCGCCTGGTGCTAATTCGCGTATATTCGAATTTTATCCGAATTGTGGACAATTTTTTTTGTTAAGCTCAGATAAATATAAACTTGATATTATTTTATAGTATTTTACTTTATGGTGTGTGTGCGACAACGTGTCATAGAAATTGTCCACTTGAGTTGAATTTTTTTTTTAGCTTGCACGGAAGACACGATTGAGGCGTAAATTGCACGTTCATGGTAATTGCGTCGCCCGGCACAAATTCGCATATATTCGCCTCTTATCCGAATTTTGTTCATTTTTGTTTAACTTAGATAATTATTTTACTTTATGTGTGTGCGACAATGCTTCATGAAAATTTTCCACTCGAGTTGAAATGCGATTAAGGCATATATTGCTTGTTTGTGGCCATTGCTTTGCCCTGTTGTCTATTTACATCATACCCAAATTTAGTGAATGTTCGTTTAGCTCAGATCAATAGAAGTTTAATATTATTTTATAGTATTTTCATTTATAGTGTTCACACCAAAAGTAAAGCAAAATATTTACATTGTGTTATCGGTCTAGATTACTTATGGGATGTTTTTAACATCGCTTGTGCAAATAAATTCATCACATAATGTTCTCCTTTATTTTCTGATACAGCCGGATATGTCAATAAGCTCTTTGGCTTGTGTCACCCGATGCGAATTTGCATCTGTTTGCATCTCTGCATTGACTTTGTATGTAATCTACTCATGCAAATAATTACATTCACTTTTGGTGCCCACACATCATTATAATATAAAGTTAAAACTATAGTAATTTAAATTATAAAGTAAAATAAAATGTATGAAAATTAACACATTTTTTAAATAATCATTAGCTAATTATAATATTAATTATATAAATGTTATATTTAATAAATATTGTAATAAATATATTTTATAAATGTTAAAAATATATTGTAAAAATATTTTATAAAATATTATAAAATTAAAAACAATATAAAATATTATAAAAATGAACTTAAATTCATAAATAGAAATAATACTTACATTTGCTGCTCAGCAAGTTGTCGAGAGACTGTGCCCACTGAGTAACTTCTTCAGTAGTTGGCCTGTGGAAATATTAAGAGAGAAGGGTTATTTAATTTGAATTTAATCATTTATAATAAAATGTCATTTTAATATAATTTATAATTTATTAGTTTATTTTCATTTTATATTTTAATTTAACATAATTGTTTAATACGTTTGTAGTCCCACTTTGTTACATACATACAGTGACTGGGTGACTGTCTCCTATGCAAATTATAGATAATTTCTTATGCTCACCTGTATGATTTTCTCTGTGGTGTTGTGTGGTGTGATTCTCTCATGGGAAAGCTCTTGAAAAGCATTCTTGATCTCCAGTTTGTTTGTCTGTTAAGCATAATCAGCAAACATTAGCAACCACAGGTTAACTGCTCCACATAAAACCAAATGCAAAGAGGAAAAACGCAAGTCTCACTTGATTTCGTTCTGTCCCGTAGTCGTGTCAGTGTCCTTAGTGTAGATCAAATGCTCCATGCTTGAATCTGATGTTGACTTTCTCATTTTCGCCAATCTAGTCGTCACTTGAACTGAAACATGTTGTGTCTTGTAGTGTGTGGCTTTTATACTCTCGAGTGCTCTGGGGTAGGCAGGGCCTTTTTTAGCAGGGGAAGCATCTGATTGGTCGACCTGCATCAGTGCTTAAGTGTACTTGTCTTGTTGGCAGGAACACAGGAGCTCTTTCTCAAATAATCATGTTGAACTCTGAATGCATTGAATTTGGATTAATGTCTGTTAAATTCTAGCACAAAACTTGATTTTAATACACACACACACACACAAAAATTATTTTTACAAGTTCAGAGATCATTACTGTATGTTTTACTAAAAGTACTATTTCAGTCTTTCTATTTAAACATTTCACTTAATTCAGTGTGTTACTTGTTGCTTCTTTAAGTAAATAAGAAAATTTACTAGAATTTATTTATTTATTTTATTATTATAAAACTGGCAAACTGATAAAAATGAACAAAACTATGTTTTTATTATATTTAAAATTGTATTTTTTTCATGTTTTCATTTATTTTTACACACACAATATATAGTTACATTTTTCTTGTTTGAATGTGTGTGTGTGTGTGTGTGTGTGTATATGTATATATGTATATATATATATATATATATACACAAAAATACAAGAAAAATGTACAAAAATATATTATATTGTTAATTGTTTCTTGTATGATTATATATATATAATTTCTTCACACAATATGCTTTTTTTCATGTATATTATATATTTTTTCATATGTTTACATATATATATATATATATATATATATATATATACACACACACATATATGAAACGTATAAGAAAAATGTAACTATATATTGGGTGTGAGTGTGTATATGTGTGTGTGTGTGTGTGTGTGTATGTACACATATATATTTATATTTATATGTGTGATTATATATGTATATATGTTCACACAATATATAGTTACATTTTTCTTGTATGATTTTTTTATATATATATATATATATATATATATATACACACACACACACACACATACACACTCTGTTTAAGGATAAAAATAATTTTGATTTGTTTAAAATTGTTTTAATCTCATAATTCCCTTTTCCCATCACTTACATTTGTTTTATTAAAAAATGATAATGTTTCTATTACCAAACGTGCAAAGTAGTAAAAAGAAAGCATAAGAACACCAATATGTTCCGAGATGAACAACACTGTCACGTTTGCAACCTGAATATGTTAACGCAATATCCGTCTCAAACAAAAAATACTAAACAAACTGGTTTGTTCCCAGCCTGCATTCCATTCTATTTGTAGAAACCAAAGGAGTGCTTTATTTATAGAAACTTGTTTCTAAAAAAAGCTCACCAGTTTGTGTTTTCATTATGTTTCAATTACTTTGGATGTGATTCAAACCACTGAAAAAAACATTTTCGCTTCTGTCTGTAAGCAACAGGCTATATTGACCAGGATGATTAATGCGTCGGTTGAAGGATTTCAGATTTACTAGATGATACCGAAAATGCATTTCCTGGAGAAAAAAAGCAGCAGGACACGTTTCTTGTGTTTCAAGGGCCTCGGCAGTACACATATGGTGCTGCGGTGGAAGAGTAAACATCTGTGACAAGATAAACTATGTTGAAACCTTAACTTTCAAGTGCATAATTAGATCAACTTGTTTGTAGCTGACAGACTAACCGTTTTTAGCCATCCTTGAACACAAGTGTTTGTGTTCTCTTTAAGAGTGTACCGTAATGCATAAGTGTTTACCAAAATCATCCCTTATCGCAAATTTTGTAGAACTGCTGCACAGGAACGATTTGCATGACAAACTACATGACTAGATGGCAAATGTGAACTTATTTATGATGCAACTTAAATGGCGGGTTTGAAAGGGTGCAACCACATCCCACAAATGCATTTCTCAGCTCAGATAGCAAATTTGTGATACTGAGGATGTGAGCTTTGTACAGATCTGGGTTTCTTTGCTTGCAAGTATAGAAGCACTGTGAAACTTTTGCATGCTGGTTAACATGATCTGCAGGTTTTGCACAAAATGCTTTGCAGTTTTTGTTTTGTTTTTTGTTTTGTTTTGTTTTTTTTTGCTGATAATATCTGTGTTGGTGGTGGTATATGTATATGTGTGTTGTGTGTGTGTGTGTCACAACTATTACAAATTTCTATGTAAAAAAAATATGTGTGTATTATACATATTATATAATGTGTAAAAGGTAATAGAATTATAATTATGTGATTGTGTATCTGTGTAACAATTAAATGTGGGTGTGGGTGTGAGTGTGTAGGTGTGTTTAGTTGCATTCATTTTTATTATATAAATACAGTTCTAAATATAAATACAAAGTTCAATCTAAACTTTATTGATCTAATGATATATAGTTGACTTTAGGTAATTTATGAACCCTGTTACTGTCATATGTCAGGTAAAGGTAAAGGTAAATCCAGTCATTTATATATGTATAAATAGTTGACTTTAGGTTATGTGTCAACCCTGTTACCATCATATTTCCCCTGTTTTAGTAATGAACTATTCCATTAATTCTAATGAATTTTCTTAAAGAAACAGTCAGTCATTTACATAAGTATATATAGTTGACTTTAGGTTATCCATCAACACTGTTACGGTCATATTTCCCCTGTTTTATTTATAAACTCTTCCATTAATTCCACTTAATTTTCTTAAAGGTAAATCCAGTAATTTATGTATGTATAAATAGTTGACTTTAGGTTATTCATCAACCCTGTTACCATCATATTTCCCCTGTTTTAGTAATGAACTATTCTGTTAATTCCAATGAATTTTCTTAGACAAATCCAGTAGTTTATATATGTATATAGTTGACTTTAGGTTATGCATCAACCCTGTTACCATCATATTTCCCCTGTTTTAGTAATAAACTATTCTGTTAATTCCAAATGAATTTTCTTAAAGAGCATACAGTAATTTACATATGTAAATACCAATGCAAAAGTTAAAAGACTTAGTCAAAATGAGATAATGATACTGAGTGATGCTCTCCACACATAGTATATGTTATCCATCATCAAAGTACTTACCAGTATACATAGAAATCTATACAAAGTAGGCAGAAAGAAATTCTAATTTAAAAGAAAAACGTCGGCTCTACTTAGTTTTTCTTTTGCATCTGAACTCTTCATATGTATATATAGTCAACCCTGTTACCATCATATTTCCCCAGTTTTAGTAATGAACTATTTCAGTAATTCCAATGAATTTTCTTAAAGAAAAATCCAGTAATTTATATATTTATATATAGGTTACTTTAGGTTACGTTCACACCTTGTGACCATCATATTTCTATATTGTATTTTTAAATATTTTAAATTTATATATATATATATATATATAAATACAACATTCAACATGTATTTTAACTCCATGTCCTCATGAATTTGATGTCTCAAAATAGAACCCAGATGGAAAAAAAAAAAAAGTCTGAAGCTTTTCAGTAATGAAATATGCATTTGTCACATGAATTTGATGTCTCAAAATAGAACCCAGATGGAAAAAAAAAAAAAAAAAAACTGAAGCTTTTCAGTAATGAAATAGCATTTGTCATAGTCATAATGCACTGTGTAATTCACCTGATTCTCTTCACATTGAACGTGAAATACTGGTTTTCACCCGTAGGTGCTGGAAAGAGAACACATCCTTGAACAGCACAAATAGAGCGGATTGTTCCTGTCACCAGTGTGGCATCAGAACTATGCGTGTTTCCATTCATGTAATCAATGAGATGCAAATACAGATATGTGTACATGATTAGTGTCAAGGCCTTATACAGTGCTAAAGAGGATATGGAAAATAGTTTAATTTGCATAGACATGGGACCATTAAACATGAATAAAGTTAAGTTTCCATGCACTTACAGAAATGATACGCTAACAAAGAACTGAATTTTTTACATTTGTTGATATGGTTGCTAAGGACTTCTGGGTGGTTGCTAGGTCATCACTTTCCAGCCCAAGAGAATCCACCTTCAGTGGTATCTTTCCACATTTTCCATATCATTGCATGAATACTATCTTTTTGCAACACAATGAGCTTTTTTGACTACTTCCCATCTGTTATGTCATACTGTCATTGAAAAGATGAATATCTGCTGTTCAAGCAGTTTTTTTAGGAAACCTCAGCCGATCAGAAGATAAGCGTTTTTGGGAAAAAGACACGCTGCAACTCTGCTCCATATAAAGTCCATTTTTATGACCCCATCCATATCGTCCAGCTTCGCAGATGTCAGACCCAGTGTTTTTAAAAGACTTATCGTCTGTTATGGCGTTCAGACTGTAAATATCAGTGAGCTTCTTAAGTGGTTCTCAGCCATATTGTTGCCAAGTTTCCATTCGAACAGACGATAGTCCAAAAGCTTTACGCACAAGGTATTTCCCAGCAATGACACATGTCCTGTACTCATGGGGGACTCCAAAAGTACCGCATGAAAACAGGAACGCTGTCTTTTGGTGAGGGTGCACAGTGTTTTTGACATAAAAGAGGCGGTTTGTTTGATGAACTTGAAATAACCTTCACACTTTGTAGTTTGTGTGCGTGTGTGTGCGAGAAGTTAAAGACAAGAAGTAAAAGTACAAAAGTTCAGCTGTCCAGTTTGTTCTAGAGAAAGAACATTTTTTAATCATGTCTGTAGTTAGCATTGCTTGAACATACTTTTGTGTTATGTCCCACAACATAAATTAGACACAAAACTGCTGTGTGCTTTGTAAACAAAAGATGTTAAGAAGCTACTATTGATGAATTGAAAGCAGTAAATCAACCATGTTTCAGCATATTTAACATGTTAGCTAATAGGTTAACCTCTGGACGTCTTCTGACCAGGTTTGTAGTGGTTTTCACCCCTCACAAACCTCTGTTGGTTGTCTCTGAACAACTGTTTTATGCTAGTTATTAGCTTTGTTCCACAATTTAGCAAAGCACAACATTAAACTGTCCTGTTTGTTCTACAGAATGAATGTTTTTTTTTAGTCATGTCTGTGATTAGCATTGCTTGAACAGACTTTTGTGTTATGTTCCGCAACATAAATTAGACACAAAACTGCTATGTGCTATGTAAACACAAGATGCTAACAGGCTAACAAATATTCATAAATTGAAAGCAATAAAGCGGCCATGTTCTAGCATATCCAACTTGCTATAGCTGTTGGTTTTCAGCCCTCACAAAGCTTTTTTAGTTGTTTTTTAACATCTGTTTTATGCTATAGTTATTAGCTCTGTTCCACAATTTAGCGAAGTACAACATTAAACTGTCCAGTTTGTTCTATAGAATGAACATTGTTTGGTCATGTCTGTGATTAGCATTGCTTGAACAGACTTTTGTGTTATGTTCCACAATATAAATTAGACACAAAACTGCTGTGTGCTATGTAAACACATGATGCTAACAGGCTAACAAGCTGCTATTCATAAACTGAAAGCAGCAAAGCAGCCATGTTCCAGCATATCCAACTTGCTAGCTAATAGGCTACGCTGGACGTCTCTGACCAGGTTTTTTGTGGTTTTTTACCCCTCACAAAGCTCTGTTGGTTGTCTCTAAACAACTGTGTTATGCTAGTTATTAGCTTTGTTTCACAATTTAGCAAAGCACAACATTAAACTGTCCTGTTTGTTTTATAGAATGAACATTGTTTGGTCATGTCTGTGATTAGCATTGCTTGAACAGACTTTTGTGTTATGTTCCACAACATAAATTAGACACAAAACTGCTATGTGCTATGTAAACACAAGATGCTAACAGGCTAACAACTATAAATTGAAAGCAATAAAGCGGCCATGTTCTAGCATATCCAACTTGCTGTTTGCAAAACTGCTTTCTCCCTCAAAAAACATAATTTCTTCACGGCTGAAGACAGAAAGACATGAACATCTTGGATAACAAGGGGGTGAGTACATTATCTGTAAATTTTCATTCTGCAAGTGGACTTCTTTAAATGCTCATCTTGTCTAGCTCTGTGTGAACTGTTTTTTTGACAGTTAGGGTACGTCTAAAAAACTGCCGTCTCATTTTCTCCTCCAACTTCAAAATCGTCCTACATCCCTGATTTATACCTTTTTTTTTTTTTGTAAAGGGTGTTTGATGATCTTTGCTTGTTCACTTCATAAACTCTGGGTTGGTACGTCTGCAGCAATGTACACTGTAAAAAACAATTTGTTGAGTCAACTTAAAATAATTTGTAACCTGGCTGCCTTAAAATTTTAAGTTCAGTTAACTCAAAAAAGTTTGAAATGTTAAATTATACTAAGTGACAACTTAGATATTTGAGTTGAATCAACTTAAAATTTTAAGGCAGCTGGGTTAGTTACCCATCTGTTAAGTTTAGCAAACACAAATATCTAAGTTGTTACTTAGTACAACTTAACATTTCAAGTTGACTAAACTTATTTTAGTTGACTGAACTTAAAATTTTAAGGCAGCAGGGTAACAAATTATTTTAAGCTGACTCAACAAATTGTGTTTTTTATTTTTTACAGTGTAGGATGATTTTGAAGTTGGAGGAGAAAATGAGATGGCAGTTTTTCAACGTACCCTAATTTCTCGGCTGGAATTGTTTAGAGCTCTTTGAGGCTGCATTTCATCTGCATACACATTTGTGTTCTGATAAATCATGTAAACAAGCACACACGCACATAAAATAAATATGTTTAGGTTGAAATAGCTATAAACAAATCTCCAAGGTCCTTCTAGGGATAGACTCCAATGTGAAACTGAGGGTCTGTTTCAGACCCCTCACATAGAGGGGTGAGGGATGATTTGTAGACCAGATGATCCAGCCTAAGCTGGTTGGCTGATATTAGCTGGTCATCCAGCCTGGTTTTAGCTGGGAGAGGCTGGGAGACCAGTTTAAACCACCTAAGACCAGCCAACCATCTTAGGTTGGTTTTAGCTGTTTTTTTCAGCAGGGTTGTCATAAAAAACAGTTAACATTTTTTTATTCATGTCTCTTATTAGCATTACTTGAACAGATGTTTATGTGTGTGTGCACTGTGTGCTTTGTATACGCTTGATATTAGCATGCCAATAAATTTAATATGCATAAATTGAAAGCAAATCAACGTTTTCATATGTCCAACTTGCTAGCTAATAGGTTAATTAGTTTTCACCCCTTGCAATTTTCTTTTGATTTTCTTTGAACAACAGCTTTATGCTAGCTATTAGCTTTGTTTAAAAACCCAGCAAATTAGAGCTGTCTAGTTTGTCTTAAAACAGAATGAACATTTTTTAGTTATGTCTGTGATTAGCATTGCTAGAACAAACATTCTTGTTATGTTTTACAACATAAATTACACACCAAATCGCCATGTGCTTTGTAAACACAAGATGCTAACAAGCAACTACTAAGGAATTGAAACAATAAATCAACCATATCCAAATCTCTGAGAAATCTTCCTTCTTAGACACGGCGAATTAGCATTCCAGATTAGCTATAAATTGACGTCATGACTGAATGGCTCTATATTTAAAGCTTTTAAAATTCATTACGAACTAAATTAGGTACTAGCGTTCTGCGCGAGAAACCATGAAATGAATGGCTAAAGTCTTGAGTCCCAAAAAGGAGTCAGTTTTTCTGGTCACAGTTCTGCTTTGTTACCCATATGCCCTTGACCAACACATTCGAGTTTCTCCAGCGGGACAGTCCCTGCCATTAGCGTGAAGTGTCTGCTAAATGGCAAGTCTTGTGTCATAAACTGGGTTAGCAACATTAGACATGCAATAGCAGAAATGTGCGAGTTGCAAGATCTCATGACTTTTCAGCAGCCGCTGCAATGCACACTTCTCTGGCGTTTATGAAGTCTTTCTTTCCTAATTCCCTGTTCTGTGGGAACTGAAACTCGTCTGTTCCTGTTTCAAAGGTAATTGTTTCACTACGTAGTCATGGGACCTGTCGGCCGAAGGGTTAGGAAAGAATAATTCCTATATTAATCAAATGAGTTGACAGTAGCTTGACGTTTGTATTTAGTGGTTTATTTGATGTTTTACACAGTATCGTAATGACTGCATTGTTTTACAGTGAGAACAAGATCCTTTAGACCAGATAAATTCACTTGAGAGACATAAGAATAAGATATTTCAGTGGAGATACACAATATACCAACACCATAAACACACCATAAACATTTTTGCTTGTTTTTACAGGGAACCCAATGTTTTAAGACTTGTACTGTAACGTAAATGATGTCTTCTACTGAAATATGTAGTAAAAATCCCATGAAGGATTTACGTTATTTAAAAAATTCACAACGTTTTATACATATTTTGGACTATGGGATGCGTCACTATTTCGATGATGTAAATTGATGCACTCTGTGAGATACTGGTGCTACCTGTTGCTATTTTTACCGCAATGAAGTTCGGAAAATAAAATACTAATAAGTCTTCATTGCTTTCCTAGCGATAAGAAGAGGAGAATGCCTGTGGATGAATAAAACTTTGTTAAGACCCGTGTCTTTGTTCTTTACACTTCAGCTCTGATGCCTTTGAAGCTTTTAGTAAACCACAGCGACTGAAAGAGCTTACAAACAGAAGAGACAAGAAACGCTAGATGCCATCCTGACAGGATGTAAACATGCTGACACTTATATCAGTGCTTTATTTTCCGAGTTGTGTTGCGGAAAAAATAGCAGCAGGTAGCATCGGTAGCTCACAGAGCGCACCCAAATAACACACATATGTCTGCAAGATGTCTTTTAAAGATCTGGAAAGCATCTGCTGTGTACAAACATCCAACAGACGTCTGTAAGATGTCAGTTTTACGTACATTCTAAATCACAAACATCTTAAAGACATCTAATAGACATCTATTTGACATCTTATGGGAAACGTCCTGTAGACATATTGCAGATGAGCAAACGCTGATAGCACCCAGGATAGCATGCGGACGTCTGCAAGATTTCTGTTAAAGATCACTTGATCTGGAAAGCATCTGCTGTGTACAAACATCCGACAGACGTCTGTAAGATGTCAGTTTTACATACATTCAAAATCATAAACATCTTAAAGACATCTAAGAGACATCTATTTGACATCTGATAGGAAATGTCCTATAGACAGATTGCAGATGAGCAAACACTCTTAAAAAAATGTCTTGCGGATGTAAATGCAAATGTCAAATAGACGTGTCTGAGTACTGTCATGGCAACCATTTGACTTCATCGATATTAATGGCGCCCCCCATAGTCCAAAATATGTACAAAATGATGTGAATTTTTTTAAATAACATAAATCGTTCATAGGTTTTCTACTACATATTTCAGTAAAAGATTTCATTTAGTGTTAATACCAAATTTGAGAGATAGGTCATTTAAAGTTTTCCTGTAATTCGCAAAAGAAAAGCAAAGGTCTTCGCAGTGAAGCAAACCAAAGACAAAAAGTCAAAAGTTCACCAGTGTCTAATCTTTATTTCATTGTCCTCAAAATTGACAGTGGACAGAAAGAAGTCAACATCCAACCAGTGGCTGTGGCTAATAAATAGAAAACATCTTTATTTAAATTAAACTTTATAACATTACAAGTAATGCCTACAGTTTTTGTGTGTGGCACACATGCTACAACTGTTCTTATTTTTTATTTCTTTATTATTATTATTATTATTTTTTTAAACTTGACCTCTCAAGTAGGTAATTAAGTCACACATTTCTCTCATCCCAGATAGCACACATACATCTGCAAGATGTCTGTTTGAGATTACTTGATCTGGAAAGCATCTGCTGTGTACAAACATCTGACAGACGTCTGTAAGATGTCAGTTTTACATACATTCTAAACCATAAACATCTTACAAACATCTAATAGACGTCTATTTGACATCTGATAGGAAAGTCCAATAGACGCATTGCAGATGAGCAAACACTCTAAAAAGATACGTCTTTCAGATGTAAATGCAGATGTCAAATAGATGTCTCTCTAATGCTATATGTATGTGTGCTATCAGGGCATGTCATACGTGTCTATGTGGCAATAAGGCACCGATGTTGAAATAGGATATGTCAAGTTCCTCTCACAAAAAGTGTCCAAACCAACTCAACCAATAGGCTGAAATAGCTTTTCGCTACTAAAGTCATTGTAGGACATGGTAAAGCAGTTCTTAAAGATCCTCTGGAAGTGCCAGGAACAGAAAATAGTGTTGTGCCCACGCTGTAGCTTCAGAAACCACCGGAAGGGCTTAAAGGAGCCACGTCCTTATCTACACAGGAAGCACCCTCAGTTAAGAAGCACTTCAATAACATGTTGGACGTTGATATCAATAGCATGTTCCTAACCGTATTGTCTCCTTCTAGTCTCAGAGGTTGGACTCTTTTGGAGTCTGATCCACATGTCCACAAGCTTTGGGGTTCTGGTCCTGCAAAGACCAGGCCCATTCCAGTTTTAGCTTTGTTGTCAAATGTCCACAAAGTCATCTTTGAGCATTATCCGCAGCGAGAGACTCAAGAAGGGTCTTGTACATCTCAGACCGTAGAAATCTAGGGTAGGAGTCACGTTCCATCAGTCCATAAACGATCTTCTGCGCTTCGTCGAAACACTGTGACGTCGGACTCTTCACGTTCCTCTTGATTTCCTCTCGCGTGTGATAGTCGATGTTTATCTGCGATGCAAATGAGAGCCAATGACACTATGTCTACACTTGAAGTGACCAACCGTAAGATGTACTGGCCAAACAACGAGAAATTGCTTCGGAAATATGCAAAATTAAATTGTAATTGCGGGATGGTAAAAGAGACAATGATGTATGACGTTTAGTATGAAACCACGCACCATTAAGGTGATCAGAAGCCATAGTTTGTGCTGTGAAGATGCCAGTATCAGATAAAACTGCTAATTCTTTCATTTATTTCACAATCAAACATTGTTCCTCTATTTATATTTGCTTTAGACCTGCCGTCGCCCATTTTCAGGGGCCCCTGACAGTGGCCCTAGGAAAATGGCCTTACTGGCCTGGTCCATAATCTGTCCAAGTATGAACCAGTATGTATCAGTTATAAGCTCAGTACTAGACTTAAGTAAGCATAAAATGTGTGAATAAGTCTATGTATATATATATATATATATATATATATATATATATATATATATATATATATAACAAAAATTATATTTAATTTTTTGTATTATTTATTATATTTAAATAACATTATTATATTACACCTCAACTATTTATAATTATTATATTATATTATATTATTACATTTATTATTATATTTATTATTATGTTTCCATCCATCCAGATCCATTATAAATTGACTAGTATACAATGAATGATAATGATATTACATTACTACTGTATAGACATACAAATTCTGTACATGAATTGATTGATGAATGAATGATTAATTATTATTTTTAATATTATATTATTCATGATTCATGATATTATGATCTTTATTATAATATTTATATATTAAATCATACTGCTACTGTATATAATATAATTGACTAATTTATAATGAATGAATAATTATTATTTTTAATTATTATATTATTTATGATGAACAATCTTTAATTTATTTTATATTAAATATTATATTGCTGCTGTATATACATATAAATCCAATATAAATGCATTTATAATGAATGTTATATTATTATATTATATTACTCCTGTACTTACATACAAATCCAATACAAATGTACTCATTGTTTTTAATGAATATATTATTCATTATTTTTATGTTATATTGCTACTATATATAGTTAGACAAATATGAATTAGCATTATTAAACAGGAAGTTACTGAAATATGAAATGTATAAAATGCCTTTCATACAAATGGGGAATATAAAAGCATTAAGCAAATCAAACAAATACAACTTTTTGGAAAGCGTATCGCGACACAACAGACGCTTCTAGCGTAGCCTCGTTGATTTATATAGCGACAGGCGTGGTGTGTCCTGTACCTCTTTCGGAGATTCTGCTTCGACGAATTGCTCGAAGATTTTCTTCGCCTTTGAGCTCATCTTATGGGACGACGTTATCTTCTTGTAGTCCTCACACGTCAACCAGAATTCGATGTTCTCGTCGCTGAACTCCGCTTTCAGAAAGGTGCGGAATGTGGCCAGGCCATCTGGAGGGGGAGCGAATGCGGCAGCGCGTCAAAACACAAGGCGCGAATGGAAACCAGCACCTCTTTAATTTACTAATGTTTTACTCTGACCTCAACAAAACCGCTGCCAAAAATAGCTTCGAAAAGACTTACATTTGGAACCGAGGAGTCGCTCCAGAGACTGGGACCATTGTTGGGTGTCTTCTAAACTTAGCCTGCTGAGATCAGATGGGTTTGATTAGTTGACCGTAACTGGATTAGAAGCAATAACTCTTGTTTGGACTATTTCGGACCTGGTGTCCTTATATGTGTGTGCTGCTTTTTCCTTACCTCTCAGGAGCAGACGAACTGGAGAACAGACACTTTAGTCGGCACATGAGGTTCTTTCCTCTACAGAGAGAAAGTCAGCGTTGTTGTCGGCATTTTACGCTTCACACATGCAAACCTACACTAAAGCATGCTGGGACTCACAATAGATGCCCTTGTGCTGATAGTTGAGTGAAAGTGCCTGAAGATCACACTTACAAGGTCTTGTTTCTCCTGCAGTCGTCTCTGTCCATGTTGAAATGTGTTGGGAGAGGTTGTGGGATTAGGCCAGGCATGGTAGAGCGAGGGCTTATTGCCTAGGAATCCACAGCCGTGCGCTCCTGCTAGTGATCATGCTGCACTTGGTGCTCTACAGGTTTCCCTTCTGCGTATCCGGCTCTGCTTTTTATGCCCTGCGACGGTTGCTAAGGGCTCGTGTCACCAGCAGGGACTCGGCGAACCACAAAGAGGAAGCCCCGTCGAACCCTCCCCCCACCACCCCCCCTCCCCAGCCGCTCGTGTGCGAGAAGCATAGCCTGTTTCTCCATAATTTTAGACATGTAAATGCACATGTACCTTGCTAAAATAGCTGATAAGCAAATGACAGCTTTGCATGTTTTGGGTTTTTCAGTAATCTACGGACGTAAACAGGGCCAAACTGTAATGGAGCACAAATGGAAATAAGAGTCAAATGAGATGGTTAGGCCGCTTTGTTTTCTGTTATGTTAGCATTGACGAAGTTACACAAAGGAATCCTTTTGCAAGCATATATAGATAATGAGTAACTATCACCTGCACTGAAAATAAAAGTTAAAATTAGAGCCAAAAAAGTTGGCTTCTCTAGTCCCTTGAAAAAGCATCTATACTCTGGTGTTTTTTTTAAAGAACCAACTTGCTGATCAGAAGAATCTATAAGGAAACTCCAAAAGGAAATGTATGACCAGAAATATTTTTTTGAGAAGAAGATGGTTTCTTGCTGATCCAACTGATTAAATATGCTATTTTCTTTTTAAATAAAACTGCTTATTAATATTAATTAAGCTTTAGTTTAAATTAAAATCATAGGGTGCAACCAACATCCACAATCTACTTTCATATCTATGAATTAATTTAATTATATTTGTTTAAAATACAGTTTAAAAACATTTGTCATCAATGTCATGTGATGCAACCATCATGCATCATAGACACTCATATTTATTCATTAATTCATAATACTTAATAAATAAATAAATAAATAAATAAACATTTTTCATCAAATCGAAGTCATGTGCTCCAACCAACATGCATCATAGACTCTCATATTTATTAATTCAAAATATTTGTTTAAAAAAAGTTTTAAAAACATTTTTCATCAAATCAGTCATGTGGTGCAACTATCATGCTTCATAGACCCTCATATTTATGAATTATATTCATAATATTTGTTTTACGGCTCTGTGTATTATTTGCCGCTTCAGCTGAATGCACATGATGGAGATTTACTACTAATCACAGAACCGGCTTTACTGACTAAAAGCGCATGACAATCACATGCGATTTATTGTGCAGCCCTAATATTTATGAATTTATAATATTTCTTTAAGTTGTGAAAACATTTTTTATCAAATCAGTCATGTGATGCAACTAACATGCATCATAGACCCTCATATTTATGATTTATATTTATAATATTTGTGTAAAAAACTGTTTGTCGTCAAATCAAATTCATGTGGTGAAACCAACATGCATCATAGACCCTCATATTTATGGATTAATTTATATTATTTGTTTAACAAAACATTTTAAACAATATTTGTCATGAAATCAAAGTCACGTGGTGCAACCAACATGGATCATAGATCCTCATAATTATGAATTAATTTAGAATATTTGTAAAAAAAAATAATAATAATAATAAATAAATAAATAAATAAAAACATTTGTTGTCAAATTAAGGGTCATGTGGTGCAACCAACATGCATCATAGACCCTCATATTTATTCATTAATTCATAATATTTATTAAAATACATTTTTCATCAAATTAAGGTTGTCAAATTAAGGTCATGTGGTGCAACCGACATGCATCATAGACCTTCATATTTATTCATTAATTCGTAATATTTGTTTTTAAAAAGCTATAAAACATTTGTTGTAAAATCAAAGTCATGTGGTGCAACCAACATGCAACATAGACCCGCATATGTATTCATTAAATTACAGTATTTGTTTTAAAAAAGTTTAAAAAATGTTTTTTGTTTGTTTGTTTCAAAATAAAAAAAAATAATATGGTGCAACCAACATGCAAGAACATGCAGGGAAGTTTAGCTCAGGTTAAAATTTCATGTGATGCAACTCCAAAAAAAACTATACTTTTAAGTTAATAATTCATGATATTTGTAAAAATACATTTTACTTTGAAAAATGTATTTTAATAACGTGTCAAATCCAGAGTCATGTGGTGCAACCAACATGTATGAAAAAAACATATATCATAGGCCCCTGTGAGACCCTCATAACTGTTCAATTCGATTGTTCTTTTTATGACAAGCCAAAATTACTTCAGATTGTAAAATGTCACATGGTGCAACTCCACACACACAAGCACACACAAAGATATTTAGGAATGAAAAAATTAAAAGAGAACAATCGTTAAGACTGCTGTATATAAATAAATAAATGATTTTATTCATTAACTCAAAGTCATGTGGTGCAACCAACATACATGAAAAATCATATTAATCATATGACACCATTAATATTTAAAGATCAATACCTTTCTAGAAATAGGTCATTTCTACAGCGCTTTTTAACAAAACAGGATGTGTCAAAGCAACTTTACAGTATCAAATAGTTGTGTGTGTCAATAGTCAATAGTCAATAGTGTGTCAATAATGCAAAAGTTCCATGTTGCAGCAAAGTCAGATTGCAGAGGACTCATCTGGTTCCAGTGGTCTTGCGCTGACGACCGTCTAGGTAATAAGTTCCTCACTGATGGTCCGTCTCTGGGGCTCATCTAGTTGACATTGTTGACATTCAGGATATTTGTTTAAAAAATACATTTTACATTGAAAAATATATTTAAAAACGTTTTTAATGAAAAAAGGCTTATTATTAATACATAATTTTTATCTTACGTTAAACTTAAAAGCTTAACATTAAAAGCTTTAAGAGAAAATAATGACTATGATATGTTACGCCACATGACGTTTTAGAGTCATCAAATGAAAACGTTACTTGGAAATTGTATAAAAGTTTTATGTTCATGTTTGAAGCAACACAACTGACACGTTCAAGGCCCAGAAAAGTAGTAAGGACATTGTTAAAATAGTGACATTAGTGATTCAACCTTAATTTTCTGAAGCTACAAGAATACTTTTCGTGTTGCTGTCTATACAGGGTCAGAAAACTCTCAGATTTCATCAAAAAAAACATTTTTTTGTTCCAAAGATGACTGAGTAATTAATGATAGTGTATTAATGTGTATTAATCCGTAGTAAGTGACTTTGGGTTTTGTCTTCATAAGTTTATCAAAAATAAGATATAGGCAGTCAAGCGTTCACTTTTCACACCATGTGTTAGTAACAGCATGTGTACACATCCTCAAAGTCACCTGACCGGCGTGCTCTATCTCATACTGTAACACTGTCAGCTTCTCCATTGTGCGCAATTGAGCAATTTTGTACCTCAGGCAATGTCAGCGCCTTAGAACATTACTCATTTCCCTTTAGTCGCTATGGTGACTGTGTATTTGGCAGCAGATGATGGGCAGATTGTGTGAGAGATTGGTCAGCGTTCATCTGCAGGCTGAAACCGGGTAGCATACAAATTGGTGAAACATTTCATCAATAATTGGCGCATCTGCTGTAAAGTTGCATGACGGGAGCTTACTCTTAACGGTCGCCCTTGTAAATTCATTTCCTTTTAGCCGTGTTACCACATGATTTTGCATCAGCCTCACTTCTGAGTGACAACATAGGTGTTGCATCGAGATGAGAAACAAATGTATGGGAAAATCAAATAATGTATGACTGAATTAGTTGAATCAGTGTACAGTACATTGTGTTTTATTAAAAGCCATTGGTCCCTCAGCAACAAATAGTGTCTGAAACGTTAATTTTCTTACACGCTCATGAAGAGAAAACTACTGAAATAACTGTTAGCCATATTTCCTGTTTTAGTAATTAACTATTTCTGAAATGTCTGAGACAAAGCTGATACCTAAGTGAAATATAACTGAGAAATCCATTAGGTTTCCTGAGCTTTGAAGGAGCAATAATATTTCGTTTTCGTCGTATTTATACGACCAGCATCATATTTGAATCATTTTTCAAATGAAAAAAGTCCATGAAAAATCCCAATGAAATTTAAATAATGTGCATCCAGTAATAAATTTATATTGAAAAGCATCTTAGTTCAATAAATGTGGTATTTTTTGTCAGTCTGACAAGGACAGATATATCCAGTACGCTTAAAACAGTGGTGTCTTTATTATAGAATTACTTTCCCGAAGAAGGACATTCGCTGAGGGAGATCTAGCATGCATCAGATGACCGTTGACATTCACTGTGTTGGTGGAATATTGGGTTAATCAAACAGTTATTCTTAGACGCTCTGAATTGCCTTTTTAAGCTATGAATCTCAGGAAGTAAGTAATTGTCACTGTAGGGTCAAGCACTGACATGGATTATTGTACTTTATGGTAACGTCTCTCGCTTAAGGCTCATCTCTGCATCAATTATTTTGTGTCAAACATGTGACCATCTTCACAGACTGTGGAAAATGTCTTCTCAGAGTTAGTTTTCTGCTCATAATTAGTCATTGTCCACAGACTTTCTCAGTAAAGCTCATCTGCGGTTCACAGTATGATTGTGTGTTGTATTCATTAAGATGGTTTGACGTTCCTTCACTCTTTGAACAAATTGGAAATACTGAATGTCTGAAAAAAATCAAGAAACATGGATTTTATCTATATGTGAAGTGAATGTTTGTTAGTAAATAAAGCATTTTTGTGTCTCCTAGTCAGTAGTGAGATTAAATGGAAAGAAAGATGTCTATTAAAGTTGTTACTTCTCAAATTGTTCTTTTGAGAAGAGCTTTCAGTGTAACCTCATTTCAGTGTAACCTCACTTAAGGTTTTGCATCAACCCTGTTTCCATCATATTTTGTGTTTTAGTAAAAAATATTCCATTGATTGTTTAGAACCCCAAAGAAAAACCCAGAACAAGATTATGGATCAACGCTGTTACCATATTTCAGTAATGAACTGTTCCAATAATTCCAATTAATCTTCTTAAAGAAAAATCCTGTAATTTACATATGCATATACTGTATAGTTGACTTTAGGTAATGTGTCAACCCTGTCACCAACATATTTCCCCTGTTTTAGTAATGAATTATTCCTTTAATTCTAATGAATTTTCTTAAAGAAAAATCCAGTTATTTATACAGTGGGTACGGAAAGTATTCAGACCCCCTTAAATTTTTCACTCTTTGTTATATTGCAGCCATTTGCTAAAATCATTTAAGTTCATTTTTTTTCCTCATTAATGTACACACAGCACCCCATATTGACAGAAAAACACAGAATTGTTGACATTTTTGCAGATTTATTAAAAAAGAAAAACTGAAATATCACATGGTCCTAAGTATTCAGACCCTTTCCTGTGACACTCATATATTGAACTCAGGTGCTGTCCATTTCTTCTGATCATCCTTGAGATGGTTCTACACCTTCATTTGAGTCCAGCTGTGTTTGATTATACTGACTGGACTTGATTAGGAAAGCCACACACCTGTCTATATAAGACCTTACAGCTCACAGTGCATGTCAGAGCAAATGAGAATCATGAGGTCAAAGGAACTGCCTGAAGAGCTCAGAGACAGAATTGTGGCAAGGCACAGATCTGGCCAAGGTTACAAAAACATTTCTGTTGCACTTAAGGTTCCTAAGAGCACAGTGGCCTCCATAATCCTTAAATGGAAGACGTTTGGGATGACCAGAACCCTTCCTAGAGCTGGCCGTCCGGCCAAACTGAGCTATCGGGGGAGAAGAGCCTTGGTGAGAGAGGTAAAGAAGAACCCAAAGATCACTGTGGCTGAGCTCCAGAGATGCAGTCGGGAGATGGGAGAAAGTTGTAGAAAGTCAACCATCACTGCAGCCCTCCACCAGTCGGGGCTTTATGGCAGAGTGGCCCGACGGAAGCCTCTCCTCAGTGCAAGACACATGAAAGCCCACATGGAGTTTGTTAAAAAACACCTGAAGGACTCCAAGATGGTGAGAAATAAGATTCTCTGGTCTGATGAGACCAAGATAGAACTTTTTGGCCTTAATTCTAAGCGGTATGTGTGGAGAAAACCAGGCACTGCTCATCACCTGTCCAATACAGTCCCAACAGTGAAGCATGGTGGTGGCAGCATCATGCTGTGGGGGTGTTTTTCAGCTGCAGGGACAGGACGACTGGTTGCAATCGAGGGAAAGATGAACGTGGCCAAGTACAGGGATATCCTGGACGAAAACCTTCTCCAGACTGCTCAGGTCCACAGACTGGGCCAAAGGTTTACCTTCCAACAAGACAATGACCCTAAGCACACAGCTAAAATAACGAAGGAGTGGCTTCACAACAACTCCGTGACTGTTCCTGAATGGCCCAGCCAGAGCCCTGACTTAAACCCAATTGAGCATCTCTGGAGAGACCTAAAAATGGCTGTCCACCAGCGTTTACCATCCAACCTGACAGAACTGGAGAGGATCTGCAAGGAGGAATGGCAGAGGATCCCCAAATCCAGGTGTGAAAAACTTGTTGCATCTTTCCCAAAAAGACTCATGGCTGTATTAGATCAAAAGGGTGCTTCTACTAAATACTGAGCAAAGGGTCTGAATACTTAGGACCATGTGATATTTCAGTTTTTCTTTTTTAATAAATCTGCAAAAATGTCAACAATTCTGTGTTCTTCTGTCAATATGGGGTGCTGTGTGTACATTAATGAGGACAAAAAAAGGAACTTAATAGATTTTAGCAAATGGCTGCAATATAACAAAGAGTGAAACATTTAAGGGGGTCTGAATACTTTCCGTACCCACTGTATATGTAAATATAGTGCATATGTAAATATAATGCATCAACCCTGTTACCATAATATTTTCCCTGTTTTAGTAATTAATTATTCCTTTAATTCCAATCATTTTTTTTAAAGAAAAATCCAGCAATTTATAAATGTGTATATATAGTTGACTTTAGGTAATGCATCAACTCTGTTTCCATCATATTTCCCGTTTTAAAAATTAACATTTCCATTAATTATGATGAATTTTCTTAAAGAAAAATATAATAATTTGCATATGTATATATAGTTGACTTTAGGTTATGCATCAACCCTGTTACCGTCATATTTCCCCTGTTTTAGTAATTTAAAAAAAAACTTAAATAAAACATTCAAAATCTAGTCACTTTTATTTTTCTTTTTGTTGAGGATATATTTGGGATAATATCTCCTTTTTTATCACTAATATCTCCACTTTTATTTTTTTGTTCCTTAAAATTTGCGGAAATAACAGTATTAAAAAATCTTTTTAATGAGAACATTGTAGTTTTATGACCTTGAGCACAAGGATTGTAATATCATACTGAACTGTAAAAGTCAACCCTGTTACCTTACAGATGGTGTAATTTTATTATTATTTTTATTTTTTCCTTTATATGAATGTTTAAAGAAAGCTGAGTATTTAGATGCTGTAACTGGTCCCATGCATTGTCTCATAAAATATGAGGTTGTAATAAAAATAAATGTAAAAAATTGCAAACGCTGTTTGATGTCAGCAAACCATGTTTATCTTTAGTTCTCACAACACTTAAACACATCCAACCGAAGTCTACTTTCAAAAACAACATTTATAGAAAAGTCACCCATTTCACAGAATGGACCAGCCCATCTCTCAAAACAGTGGAAACCATGTAATGTACCTTCATTCTTGATCATTTCCTGTAACGGTGACACTTTTATTTTTCTCATTCATCTTATCACTCAAACCAGTGAAGCTAAGCCTCTGCACACCACACTACTTTCTGTTCTCCTCTGTCATTTCCTCTAAACCGCGTGCATATGTCCTCTTTCTGCGTGCCGCCTCATTAAGAAACATTTTTCCAGTGAATTACTTGTTACTGACTGGTCTGCATTGGGTTCCTGGCTGCGTTCCTCAGATTCTTATAGGCCTCAGATTTGAGGAACCTTGGGCAGGAGTCTTTCTCCATCAATCTGTATATATGCATCTCGGCTTCATCAAAACAGGAGAGGTCAGGCTTCACCAAAGATCTCTTGATCTTCTCACGAGTGTTATGGTCGATGTTCACCTGCAAAATTGTTACATCCATGAAAGATAACTGAAGTATATTTCTATAGTGACATTTTTATGTTTTTTGCTATTTTGTTAAGCAAATAGCAAATGCAAACATTCTGGTTTGTTTTTCTTTTGACCCATTATTAATGCTTTTTAAAATGTCACCTAAGTTTGTTTGTGTCTTGCAAGTGCATATATATTTTTGGAGAAATTCTAGGGTTTGGACCTACAACTTTTCAGTTGCTATCCCAAATACCCTACGCACCACCCCTTCTATAAATAAGCATTACTATGATGCAATGGCATTTCCATGCGTCGTAATGCAATGTAACTGTTTGGAAAGGCCCTACTCTCTTAAATGCATTACTGAATGCACATACTGACCTCTTTTTGAGCCATGGGATGGAGAAACTCTTTGTAGATCTCTGCTGCCTTGTTAGATAGTTTGCCAGATGAAGTCATCTGCTTATATTCCCTGCAGGCAAGCCAAAATTCAATGTTCTCCGCACTAAACTCAGACTGGAGAAATGAACGAAAGGCATCCAGGTAGTCTGTACAGAAAACAATATATTTTTTTATTTGTAAAAAATAGCATACATATAAAAACAACAAATTATATAGAATATATATGATTGGTGGATGAACTAACCTTTATTTTCTAGCAGATCAGCTAGCTTTGGCCCATGGTCTTGTAGTCTTAAAAAAAGAAGAAATTAGAAAATAATAACACCTAAAATACAGTATTTCCACAATCCATAGTCATATAAAATACTTTTAAATACTTTTGACGATTTTAAATTTCAATGATGTATGACATACTATAATATTATTTTACTTTGTTTTTAATACATAGTCTAATTTAGGTAATGCATCAACCCTGTTACCATTATATTTCCCCTGTTTCAGTAATTAACTGTTCCATAAATTCCAATGAATTTTCTTAAAGAAGAATCCAGTAATTTATATATATTTATATATAGTTGACTCTAGGTAATGCATCAACCCTGTTACCGTCATATTTCCCCCGTTTCAGCAATTAACTGTTACATTAATTCCAATGAATTTTCTTAAAGAAAAATCCAGTAATTTATATATGTATATATAATTGATTTTAGTTTATGCATCAACCCTGTTACCACCATATTTTCCCTGTTTTATTAATGAACTATTCCATAATTTTTAAAGGATTTTCTAAAGAAAGATCCAATCATTTATGGTCACACTTTATATTCGGTAGCCTTAACTACTGTGTACTTACATTTTTATATTTTAAAAAATATAAGTACAATAAAAACATGTATGTACACAATAAGTGCATTGTACCAAATGATTCATTTGAATGCAAGTACATAGTAGTTAAGGTCACCTAATATAAAGTGGGACCTAATTTATATATGTATATATAGTTGACTTTAGGTAATTCATCAAACCTGTTACCATCATATTTCCCCTGTTTCAGTAATTAACTGTTCCATTCATTCCAATGAACTTTCTTAAAGAAAAATCCAGTAATTTATGTATATATAGTTGACTTTAGGTTATGCATCAACCCTGTTACCATCATATTTCCCTTGTTTCAGTAATTAGGTTATGCATCAACCCTGTTACCGTCATATTTCCCTTGTTTCAGTAATTAACTGTTCCATTAGTTCCAATGAACTTTCTTAAAGAAAAATCCAGTAATTTATATATGTATATATAGTTGACTTTAAGTTACGCATCGACCCTGTTACCATCATATTTCCCTTGTTTCAGTAATTGACTGTTCCATTAGTTTCAGTGAACTTTCTTAAAGAAAAATCCACTTATTTGTGTATGTAGTTGACTTCAGGTTATGTATCAACCCTGTTGTGTCATATTTTACCTGTTTCAGTAATAAACTTTCCATTAATTTCAATGAAGTTTCTTCATTGAATTTTCTTCAAAATAATATATATATGAAGAGTTCAGATGCAAAAGCCTCTAAATCCATCTGACATATTTCTTTAAAATTAGCATTTCTTTCTGGCTACTTTGTATAGTTTTCTATGTAAGTACTGGTACTTCTGATTGAGCTGAGGCTGGAATTTAGTGAGTTTGAAGTCAAAGTATTTGATGGACGTATACTATGTGTCAGGAGCATTCACTCAGTATTATTATCTCATTTTTGACCGAGATGGCTTTTACCTGGTTTTGCATCTGAACTCTATCTAATTAAATATTTCACCAATTTTTTCTAATTATTTTATGAAGACTGCATGGACGTTTGTATTTAAAACTTCATATTTTGTCACACTGAAGAACAATTTAAAATCAAAAACAATTTCTTCTATACATTTACATGAACTCTGGCCTAAAAAAATGACTGCTTGGGCATCAAGTACCCATAAAATTGATTATTTTAGGTTTTATATTGTTGAAATTGTTCTATACACATGTATATAACAATTTAAAAACTTACTGATAATGAGAGTCTTCAGTTTTTTTCTGAATCAAAACACATCTGATATTGTTTTTCTGTTTTTTCCTGCTCAACAGAACGTCCAGTCTATGAAATTCAAATAAACACTTTAGCAAATGTCCATCTTTTGGTTAATTCAGTATTAGTATGCAGAGACGAGTAAAATTTATTTACGTTTTTGGTTGTTTCTTGTTCCGAATGAGGTCCTTGAACTCGTAGATCCGAATCTTCGAGAACAGCATTTTAGGCATCGTGGGGTGGTGGGCAATATGTATTCAGAATAATCCGCTATGTTTCATGTTTGTGACAGACTTTTCCCATCTAACGCCTGTATATACGGTCGGGTCGCCAGACAGACAGAGTGGGATGTTATCATACCTGAACATGTTCACACAAATCTCTGGATGCCATTGACACTACGAAGACTTTTATCTGTTCTCCATGACTCATAAAATCCACAATATCAGATCTGTTTTCAAGTTTTCTTTTGAATTGGATGTGTATTATGTAATATCATGACATTTTTCTTGTTGCTATAACAGCACGGCAGTTGAAAATGTACGTAAATAATAAAACTCAGGACTTGAATGAGGTGTGTGAGACAAGACATGGTACATTTCATAGGAACGCTATGGAAAGCTATGACCATAAATTTGACCCCTATTTCAATTTTCCTCTCTACAAGAGTCATAGTTCTGAACATGTGAAGCACTTTGGAAACATTTTCAAAGATGTGAAACATCCTGTTAATGTTGTAATAGAGATCTTGAGGATTTCACGCTTCATTGGCGGATGGGCCGCGCCCACAAATAAGCATACACCCTATTAGTGAACACTTACTTTGAGTTTCAGAGTCACACCAAACATCAACATTGGGCTCGTTCACTGAGGCGTACTGTTAGTCATGTGGGAGTGGTAAGAACTTAATATCAGTGCTTGGTACATGTTTGCTGTGTAAGCTAAACTATGCTGCAATAGTAAGTGAGTTTAGCCACATCTATTCATTGGGTGGTTCGGTCTCATATTTCAAGGTGAAGTGTGTGATTTCTATGCCTCTAGTGACACTAAAAAGAATTGCAACAGTAATCATTGTTAGTATTTTAACATCCAAAAATACACACTTTCCTCTACATACTACTACTACTACTACTACTAATTATTATTATTATTATTATTATTATTGTTATTATTATTGTTGTTGTTGTTGTTGTTTTGTTATTATTATCTAAAACAAAACATATTCAATTATTAATTAAATAATTAAATAATATTTATACCTAAAATAATAAAATAATTTGTTTGAGAAAATAAATAGATTGGTATAATAATAATAATAATAATAATAATAATATGTATTATTATTATCATTGTCTATGCTAATCTAAAACAAAAACAAAAATATTATATGATATGTTTTTGTTTTAGATTAGCATAAACATGATAATAATAATAATAATAATAATGATACATTTTATGTACTAAAAGATACTATAATAATTATAAATAAAATAAAATTTGTTTGAGAAAATAAAAATAACAATTATTATTATTATTATTATTATTATCTATACAATCTAAAACAAAAACAATAATTTGAATATATAATAATTAATATATAGATTATTTAAAATAAAAAATAAATATAATAATAAAACAATAATATAAAGTAATAATAATAATAAAAACAATAATTATAATTATATAAATAATAATTATATATATATATATATATATATATATATATATATATATAACAAAAAATAAATAACAAAATATAACAAAACAAAATAACAAAATAATTTTAGTGTAATTCAAATATATAATAAATTATTTAAGATACAAAATAAATATAATAATAAAACAATAAAATAAAAACATAATCATTTTATACAATAATAATATTATACAATATTATATTATTATATTTATATTATATTATTCAACATTATTTTAATGACAAAATCATTTGTTTGAGTGAATTAGTAGAGTGATATACTGTAAATATACTGGCATGTGCATATCTGCCCTATAATATCTGCTCTATATTGTTTAACCACCAGGTGGTGTATATGGCAAAGAAACCACTCTCAGGGTGCAGAAACATTTTATTTGATCTTACACTTTGCAAACAGCCACCAAGGGTGTGTCCATATCAGTTTTGTGAATGTAGAGCACTGGAATGTGGAAATTGCAGAAAGCAAAACTCATGGATTAGAAAAGAAACAAAACAGAATTCACTGTAAATGGCTGTATACATGAATGGTTACAAAAGCAATAATATACATTCTAAAACTTGTCACATAAGTTGGTTTGCTGAACATAATTTGTAATTCAATTCGCAGAAGATTTTTAGATAAGTGATCTCAGACTTATATTGCTCATAAATATGCACTATAAGGCAAAAACACATCACATTTGCTGTAGAGTAACTGAAGAGGTTTTTAAGCTTCTCTAGAGTTTGACTTTGAAGCTTCGCACTCTTCTAGCCTTTAGATTGTCTCCCATAGTGACATTTCCTAACACCCACACCACCTTATGAAGTCGATACAAAGCATACAAGCTGGCCACAATCAGGACTACACCAGTGACCAAGAGAACAATGTACAAAGCCATCATGAAGCCACTGTAGGGACCCGTCGATGGGACAGTCCACAGGTACACCCAGCCATTGTAACGATTGTTGTGCACAATTTCAGGTCCGTTATCCAGCACAATTGTATCGTAGAACACCGGATCATTGGTCCGTTTCACATAAATATGATCAGGTGTTGGAGAAAGTAGAGAAGCGGGTGTTGTAAAAGTACCTGTAGCTGCAGTTGAAGTACGTATTGACGTTGTGCTTGTAGCCGGGGTTGGTGTCAATGGAGCCCCAGTGGTAATGGCACTTGTCGTCATAAATGTTGTCTGGAAAACACCACAACGAAGTTGTTTGTAAGTCAGCGATTGCAGCTGATGATTTTTAAGCTGGTACGGTTCATAGCATGTTACTCCTTTGTCCAAGTCGCTGATTAGTTTCAGGTTTTCACGAATCCATTCTGCAATACCCAAAATGCTACAATCGCAATTCCATTTGTTGTTGCTAAGGAAGAGATCCTTCAGCGCCCTTGCGTGTACAAAAACATCTCCAGGGAGATACCTCAGATGATTGTGGTTCAGGTCTAGTAATTCGAGTTTTGAGGTGTTGCGAAAGATTGCCGAAGGAAGAGACTCGAGCTTGTTCTCATTAAGCATCAGAATTTGAAGGCTAATCAAGTTGGAGAAGAGTTCCTGGTCCAGTTCCCGAAGGTTGTTGTTCTTCAGGGACAGTTTCTTAAGTTTGGGCAGGCAACAGAAGAGGTTCTTTGGTAGGGAGGTCAACCTGGTGTTGAAGTGTAAATTGAGAAACCGTAGGTTGGTCATGTTTGCAAAAAGGTTCCATGGGACAGTGGACAGATTGGTTTCGTAAAGGTAAAGCTCTTGGAGCCTCGGCATGTGTCCCATAAGCTGGTCCGGTAGGGTTAACAATGGGTTCTTGTAGAGGGTGAGCTTGGTCAGGTTGAACAAGTAGTAGAAGCTCTCAGCTGGAAGATACCGGAGTTGGTTGCTCGACATCGTGAGGGTGATCAGGGATGGCAAGTGCCAGAAAAGACGTGGTGGGATCTTTCGGATCTTATTCTTCTGTAGCATTAGCACCAACAGGTTGCTTAGATGGTCAAAGGAACCACTTTCAAGAGTCTCCAACTGGTTGGACGAGAGCACCAGAGATTTGAGTTGCCGAAGGTTGTGAAAAAGGCTCCCCGGGAGGTTCCTCAATTGGTTATCAGCTAGGTATAGATGATTCAGCTTGGTCAAGTGCTGGAAGACGTCAGCGTCCAACTGGGAGATGCGGTTCTTGCTCAGATTTAGCTCAGTTAGGTTCACCGTCGTCTCAAAGAGTTGTGAACTAACGGAAGCTATTTGGTTACCATCTAGCTGGAGTTGCTGTAATTCGCTCTGCTCACTAAACACCCTGAGTGGGAAGACAGAGAGTGAGTTTGATGACAGTTTAATGGACAGAAGCTGTGAAGCACCGTGGAAGGCTTCTGGTTGAATGGTGTCGAGAGTGCTGTCGTGATCATCAGGCGTAGCAGAAGAGAGAACGGCTGAAAGCTTCGGTTTTTGAGGATCTTTATGTTTGTGTTGTTTAGCATAAGTAGGAAGGTTGTTGTTGGGTCGAGAGGGGGGATATCAGTGATGGAATCCCCAGTGCATTTTGCTAAACCTCTAATGTCGCAAACGCACCCACTGGTACAGCGAACGCTGAGGGTTAGCTGGGGCAGAAGTCCAAGTAGGACAATCGTGAACCACATATTCGGAATACTGGGGAGCAAATATAGGCATATGTCATTATACAGTCTTCTTTATTCTATTATTGATCAATTTTCATTTTATGAGAACAAAACACAGCATGTACAATATAAAGTTCTGAAGCAGGGGTGCCCAAACTCGGTCCTGGAGGGCCGGTGTCCTGCAGAGTTTAGCTTCAACCCCAATTAAACACACCTGAACCAGCTAATCAAGCTCTTACTAGGCATACTAGAAACTTCCCGACAGGTATGTTGAGGCAAGTTGGAGCTAAACTCTGCAGGACACCAGCCCTCCAGGATCGAGTTTGGGCACCCCTGCTTTAAAGGGATAGTTCAGTTAAAAATGGTTACGTCCTCTAATATTGTTCCAAACCTGTATGACCTTCTTCCATCTTTGGATTTTTGTCCATTAAGTCCAAAACGACACTGGACTCTGTGGACCAAATTATGTCCATTTTTGTCCACTGGCTTCAAAACAACTTTGGACCCAATTGACTGTAATTGAAGTTTACATACACCTGTTTACAAAATCTGAAAAATGTTCATTATTTTACCAAAATAAGAGGGATCGTAAAAAAAATAAGAGGGATCGTATTTTTTTATTTAGTACTGACCTGAATAAGATATTTCTTATAAAATATGTTTACATATAGTCCACAAAAGAAAATAATAGTTGTATTTATAAAAATGAATGTTCAAAAGTTTACATACACTTGATTCTTAATACTGTGTTGTTACATGAAAGATCCACAGATATGTTTTTTGTCCCTTGTTTGTCCTGAACAGTTAAACTGGCTGCTGTTCTCCAGAAAAATCTTTCAGGTCCCACAAATTCTTTGGTTTTTCAGCATTTTTGTGTATTTGAACCCATTCCACTATATGACTGTTTGATTTTGAGATCCATCTTTTCACACTGAGTTCAACTGAGGGACTCATATGCAACTATTACAGAAGGTTCAAATGCTCACTGATGCTCCAGAAGGAAAAACAATGCATTGAGAGCTGGGGGTGAAAACTTTTGAACAGAATGAAGTTGCGTACATTTTTCTTACTTTGCCTAAATATCATATTTTTGTCATTAAGTACTGCCCTTCAGAAGCTACAGAAGATATTTGCATGTTCCTCAAAAGACAAAATAAATTAAATTTACCCTGATCTTCAAATTCCAAAAGTTTTCACCCCCCGGCTCTTCATGAGACATGTTTCCTTCTGGAGCATCAGTGAGTGTTTGAACCTTCTGTAATAGTTGCATATGAGTCTCTTAACTGTCCTCAGTGTGAAAAGATTGATCTCAAAATCATACAGTCATTGTTGGAAAGGGTTCAAATACACAAAAATACTGAAAAAACAATTTGTGGGACCTGAAGGATTTTTTAGGACAGTTTAACTGTTCAGGACAAACAAGGGACTAATGAACAACTATCACTAAACAAAAAAACACAGCTGTGGATCATTCAGGAAACAACAGTATTAAGAATCAAGTGAATGTAAACTTTAAAACAGGGTCATTTTTATAATTTCACCTGTTATTTTCTCTTATGGACTATATGTAAACATATGTGAAATATCTTATTCAGGTAAGTAAATAAAAAATAACATGCATTTTGTGTGCTCCCTCTTATTTTGGTAAAATAATTAGCATTTTGCAAGGTGTATGTGAACTTTTGACTTTAACTGTATATGGACAGAAAACACAGTTTCCAAAACATATCCTTTTATGATCCACAGAAGAGAGAAGGTCATTCGGTTTGGACTGACACAAGACTAAGTACATTTCTTAGTATTTAGACATCTCTTAGTATTTAGACAGAATTTTCATTTCTGCGCCAAATCAAGTTACCAAAACAAATAGAAGAAGTAGCAATGTTAAACTTACCTCCCACAGATACGGAAGACTGTGTTGCTAAAACAGATGCATTCTGCTTTTAATAACCATACTTTGGAAATAGCTCTTCCCTTTTGACACTTATCATACTCTGCAGTGCAGCCCACATGGAAGCCTGCATCCGCCTTGATCTTGATGAGTTTTTTTTCTCCTATTTGTCTTTGTTGTACTTACTTGTAGAAAACATTGTCTTCCAACTTGCATTTTTTACTGTGTTTACCGACTATTCAATATTGTACAATGGTACGTTCAAAGTGGTCCCAATTGGCTTTTTAATGCAGTATTAAAATAAAATAAAATACATTTAAATAATAGAATAAAATAAAAAAAAATCCATATTCTTTGTGGACAATGGTAATATTTATTTTCATTTGAAATGACCTAAATTGTGACCCTGGACCACAAAACCAGTCACAAGGGTCAATTTTTTCAAATTGAGATTTATACATCATCTGAAAGCTGAATGTATGATATTTCCATTGATGTATGGTTTGTTAGGATAGAACAATATTTGTCCGAGATACAACTATTTAAATATCTGGAATCTGAGTGTGGAAAAAAATCAAAACATTTAGAAAATCACCTTTGAAGTTGTCCAAATAAAGATCTTAACAATGCATATTACTAATCAAAAATGAAGTTTTGATATATTTACAGTAGGAATTTTACAAAATATCTTAATGAAACATGATCTGTACTTAATATCCTAATGATTTTTGGCTTAAAAGAAAAATTAATAATTTTGACCCATACAATGTATTTTTGGCTATTGCTACAAATATACCCCAGCGACTTAAGACTGGTTTTGTGGTCCAGGGTCACAATTGTGTCTCTAATTCTTTTTCTTTTTCTTTTTTTCTCCGGTTAATGTCCATAATCCTCTGTCTACATATGTTCATATATGTGACGTCTTAAATAGAATGGGTATATTTGTAGCAATAGCCAAAAATACATTTTATGGGTCAAAATTATCGACTTTTCTTTTATGCCAGAAATCATTAGGATATTAAGATTATGTTCCATTAAGATATTCTTTAAATTTCCTACCGTAAATATATCAAAACTTAATTTTTGATTAGCAGTATGCATTTCTAAAAACTTTAAGGGCGATTTTCTCAATATTTAGATTTTTTTTTCACACCCTCAGATTCCAGATTTCCAAATGCTGTCTTATTTCAACAAAACATACATCAATGGAAAGCCTGTTTATTCAGATGAATTATAAATCTCAATTTTAAAAAATTGACCCTTATGACTGCTTTTGTGGTCCAGGGTCACATATCGTCCTTGGAGGAATAGTTCACCCAGAAATGAAATTTCTGTCATTTTTTTTTTCAGTCGTCAGGTTGTTCCAAACCTGTATGGGTTTCTTTCTTCTGTTGAACACAAAAGAATATATCGTGGGAACCGAACAGTCAACAGCAGCCATTCACTTCCATAGTATTGTGTAGTACTGTGGAAGTCAATGGCGGCTGTCAGCTCTTTGGTTAATATCTTCTTCCGTGTTTAACAGAAAAACAAAACTCAGACAGGTTTGAAACAAGTAGCGGGTGAGTAAATGAAAACAGACTTTCATTTTTGTGCAAACTTTTCCTTTAAGGTATAATATGTGTGACATTTATAATGTTCAACCAAGTCTTAACACTAGAGGGAGACAACAGATCTTGAAAAGCATCAGGTTTGGCTTATCATAACATTTTGATATTATGGTAGTAAAATTATATCCCTTTGTGATTCTTGCGTTTACTTACAAGACCTTGTCTTGCAATTTTAGAAGCTGTCCCTATTGAAAATTAAAATAGTGCCTTTTTTAATGCAGTAATAAAATAAAAAAAAATATTATTATATTATATTATTATTATCAAATATTATTATAAAAATAATATTAATATTATCTTTTTAGATTTTTAAAAATAAAAAATTTAGCTTATTATATATATTTGTTTACATTATTGTAGTAAAATTGTGTACTTGTGTTTCATTTGAACTCAAGACCTTTAAAAAATAGGTAATATTTTGCACAATGAGATGAAAGAGTAAAATCAATCAGTTTCACTTGATGTTTTATTGATATGACATTTAAATAAATACATTTTCGCTATAAGAGTACAGTCATGAGTACATTATATCTATCATGATTATCATGACACATTATGAATACATATACTTCCATATCTGAAAAAGTTCTGCTTGTTTGACACATCTTAAGGCATTAGACGATTTTGCAGATTTCCTTGCTCCTCGCTCTTCACTTTAAGATCCTCAAACACAGTATTTCCAAAAACAGGCTAAAAAGAAAACAGAAAAAAAACATTTACATCTGTATTTATGCAACTGACAGATATTATATTAGTTCATACACTGCAAAAATGCTTTTTTTTTTTACTTTTTTGTTTTTTTGTCTTGTTTCCAGCCAAAATATCTAAAAATTCTTAAATCAAAAAGGATTTTCTAGACAAGTAAAAATGATTGTCTTGTTTTCAGAAAAAGGAAGTCAAAATTAAGTGAGATTTTGCTTAGAACAAGCAAAATAATCTGCCAATGGGGTAAGCAAATTAATCTTATTTCAAGCAGAAAACTAGATTATTTTGCTTGTTTCAAGCAAAAACTTGCTTAATTTTTATTTGTTTTTTTCTAAAAACAAGACAATAATTTTTACTTGCTTAGAAAATCCTTCTTGATTTAAGAATATTTTAGATATTTTGGCTGGAAACAAGACAAAAAAATCAAAGTAAGAAAAGAAACACTCACCATCATCTCTTTTACTGGTCATCGATCTTTCTTTTTCTATTGCATTTGACATCAATTTTCTTTCTGTACTTAGCTCCTCTTGAAGAGCCGCAAGCTGAAACGGCAAGCTGAAAATTAGCTTTCGTAATAATAGTTGGTTTATTTTTTATTAATATATTTATATATAATATTTAAAAAGAAATAATAATGCCTATATATTTTTTTTATTAATTAAATGTAATATTTAATTGTATTTAATGACAAAAAATAAATTAAACATACCTCCTGCAGCTCTGCAATTTTTCTGGCCAGTTCGAGACCTGCGATTGAGGTAAAACATGTAGCTAAGTGCAGTTTTGTGGATTATAAGATGCTTAAAAAATAATTTTTAATGCCTATACATTTGCTTAGAGTATAAGACCATCACAAATAAAGTGCATTTACCTATTACGTCCTTTTCTGGAACAGGCATGATGTTTTTCCGTAGCAGAAATGCCAAAATCTGGTTCTGGATGTCTGAATCATCCTTTGAATGGAAAACCTGGTTGACTGTGGAAATGGAAATATGCATTTCAGCTCACAATCAGCTAAATATGATACAATGTTTAGATGAAAGTAGTTTCTTGTACTCACCTGGACTTGCAAGGCTTCTTGTATGAACGTTGAGAGCACCGATCAGAAGTAAAAAAGCAAGTCGTGGAAGAAGACTTCCTGAGGATGGTCTGTCCATGGCACTGAGGGAATGATCGTGGTTGCGTATTTGCTCCTGCCTGACCGAAGGCTCTTCTGCCGGAGGCTCATCAGGTGGGATACTTTTAATCAGACGCGAGGATGTGTCATCGCTGTAAATCAAAAGTGTGACGGTGTACGTTCTGTATCTAAAAAAGGGTCGTGACAGCTGGGACTGATGTTCTGACGTGGTCTCAGGGCCAACGAGTAATCAATCAGCGGCGGTGTATGTTAGGACAGGAGTAAATCACTGGCGCTGCTGGGTATCATTCATCGGTGGATGGTAAAATGTTCTTGGCATTCTTGTTTTAATTTAACTAAAAGTATATGTGAGTCAGTGACTAGAATAACAAGAAATGGTATGATGATGATGGATACCGTATGTATAATATAATGTCATTCTGGTGGACTTTTCTTCTGGTAGAAATGCCAGGTGGATAAAGGCTTAAAAACATTGAGATCCATATTCATAATTAAAAAATCTATACATTTATTTAAATTATTTTGTTTTGTTATTTTGGAAGTAAGGTACAATTGTCCATCTGATGGAAACTCTAATTGCGTTAAAAGCTGAAAAATAAATAAATAAATAAATAAATAAATAATAATAATAATAATAATAATCAGATCCATATCATTGTGTTAAAACAATATTGAGTAAGTTTAGTAAGTTAAGTTTAATAAGTTTAGTTAATATTACAGTTAATTTTAATTTCTGCTAGATATTTTATTTTTATTTTTAACTTTTTTCTATTTTCTTTTTTCTTCCAATTTCATCATTACATTCTTGATGAAAAACATTTCTTAAAAATACTAATAAAATTTCTTACAAGTAAAAAATAAATCATATTTAATCAAATTTGTACTCTATATTTACCATAAAATATTTTGTTATTATAGTGATTTTTTTTTTCAAGGAAAACTTTAGGAGTGAAATATTTTCCATTCAATAGAAAGTCTAATTGCCTAAAATAAATAAATAAATACATTTAATGAAAACTTTAAAAGTTAACTACTTTTTTTATTTGATAGGAACTCTAATTGCAAAAAACTAAATAAATAAATAATAATAAAAAAAAAAAATAATAATATATATATATATATAATAAAAAACGTACAATAATAATAATAATAATAATTTTTAAGAAAAACTTTTGAAGTAAAATATTTTCCATTTGATAGAAACTCTAATGGCATTAAATAAATAAATAAATAAATAAATAAATAAATAAATATTTCTTAATGAAAACTTTTTCCATTCAATAGAATCTCTAATTGCAAAAATAAATAAATTAATAATAAATAAATAAAAAATAATAATAATAATAATAATAATAATAATAATATTTTTAAGGAAAACTTTAGAAGTCAAATATTTTCCACTGGAAAGAAAGAAAGAAAGAAAGAAAGAAAGAAAGAAAGAAAGAAAGAAAGAAAGAAAGAAAGAAATTTTAATAATAAGACATTTTAATATTAGACATTTTAATAATAATAAATGTTTAATTATTTAAATAAATTAATTAATAATAAATAAATAAATAATTCAAATTAATTTTATAATTAGCATTTATCAGATTTTGTATGAGTTTTTTTGTTTGTTTGTTTGTTTGTTTGTTTTTTTTAATGGGTTATTTTAGCTTTGGGGTATTTTAGCTTTTAATATTTCTTACAATTTCCATAACATCAACGACAATAACAATAATCATAAAAAATAATAGTAAATAATTCATCATTTAATATAAGCTTTTGGCTATTTACCCTAAAATATGTTCATTTTTAATAAATATTACATATGTTTATATTTATTTGTAATATTGAATAACTTTTTATAGAAACATATTTACATTTTATATTACAGTTACACATAAAGCTGAGCATTTACAAACTGTAGCCCGTTACTGATTCCAAATGACATGACAAAAATTGTAATTAGTAACATAATCTATTACATTACACACTTAACATCAGACTACTTTTAGATTACTTTTGACCAAACTCGTTTATCACATTGATTTAAATAGGATAATGCAGCATACTGATATAAAAATACAAAGAGTAAGAAAATATATTCAGTTTATTGTTAATAACAACACAAAGTGCATTTTAAACAATACATTAACTGGGGTTCATGAAGGAACAGCAAGGGGTTCGAAAACCTATAATAAACATAAATCAAAATAAAACAACAAATGTATTTGTTAGTTTGCCATTGTGTGAATAACATGTAATCATGTAATCAGTAAAAAAAGTAACTGTAGTCTGATTCAAATGTAGTCTGATTACTTGATCCAGATTACATGTTACAGTTACAACTCAGCTCAGGTCATACACATACTTTTAATATTTTAAAATCGAGGAATCCTGACATTAGAAAGACTACCTGCATTTTCCAAAAGCATAAAGAAACGCATAATCTTACAGTGTTTATATTAGCCTGAAATGTGTGGAACAGTCCAGGTACTTCTGACAGATGTCAGCTCAAAGGAATTCGAGGACTGCGCAGGTTCAGTGGGCGTTTTACGTGTGTTGGCTCGTGTGCGCGCTTCCCTGCGTGCCAGAATGTGAGCGCGTGCGTGCGTGGCTTGTCCCGCCCTGCCATCCGTAGCAAACACATACACACACACACACCGCTCAGCTTTTCCTTCGTGTTTTGTGTATGTGTCTGTGTGCGTGTGTGTGAGCTCAGCTCGCAATATTCATCTGCTGAGGGTACAGAGGGAGGGACGCACAGAAAGCTCGGCTGGCGACACAAACCAATCAGAGCGACACATTAGCGAAGACATCGATCGGGATTTATTTATCTGACGGAAACCGCCATCAGTCTGTCAAACAATAACCTTCAGAAACCCCAGAGAAACATTAAGCGCCGACGACATGGCTGATTTTAGTATTGATCAGAACAACCTGCCTGGCGTAAAAGAGGGTGAGTGAGGAAGAAGAAGAAGATGATGATGATGATGGTGGTGGTGCGCCTGCATTTGGAGGCATTGTGTGTTACTGCGTTAAAGCGATGGCCGGTCAGATGATTCAAAACAACCAAAACGGTTAAATACGGTTACATTGTGGCGAATTACGAAGGTGGACTGCTGTTTCGACTGTCAGCAAATTTCCTTTCATACCACGTACGGAAATTTTCACTGAGGGGAAAAGTCAAACACAGCCGTTGAATTCGCCGTACCGAGAAACGCCTTTATTAATATATCTGATACCGAAAAGAGAAAGCGATTAAATTCAGGCCTGTTTTGCCTTAAATATCATGTAATAGATGTCTGACGTTAGATTTAGTTGCTCTGGTGTGTGTGTCTGTGCGGTTAGCAGTGTGAATGCTGGCACATGGGTTGCCAGATGAAATCATGAAAATCTTCTGCATACTGAAGATGACTGGTGCAACACAAGCTGTTGATGACTGATCGTGTTATTGTAGAAAACAAGTTAGCTTTGCAGGATTGCAAACCACTCATTTTAACCTCATTTGATGCTTACACTGTAAAAAAACAATTTGTTGAGTCAACTTAAAATAATTTGTAACCTGGCTTCCTTAAAATTTTAAGTTTCGTCAACTCAAAACAAGTTTATTCAACTTGAAATGTTAAATTATACTAAGTGACATCTTAGATATTTGAGTTGAGTCAATTTAATATTTTAAGGCAGCTGGGTTACTTACCCATCTGTTAAGTTTAGCAAACACAAATATCTAAGTTGTTACTTAGTACGACTTAACATTTCAAGTTGACTAAACTTATTTTAGTTGACTGAACTTCAAATTTTAAGGCAGCAGGGTAACAAATTATTTTAAGCTGACTCAACAAATTGTGTTTTATTTTTATTTTTTACAGTGTAGGCTGGATTACTCTTACTCTTTACACAATAACCCTGTCATTTCTGTGTCTGAGGTTCAGTTTCAGTTAATGGACTGAAACCGAAATTCAGAAACCGGTAGATAATTGGGCACCAATTGCTGGTTATATAAGCTATTTTAAAAGAATGCTGGTAACTGAACTGTTAGCCACTGACATCCATAATATGGAAAATATGCTGTGTAAAACACAGGCTACTGTTAACTTTTTGTTTTAATTTGAAAGTTTCGGTGTGTACCTTTCATTCAGATTCAGGTACACTGTAAAAAATAAAAAAAAAACAATTTGTTGAGTCAGCGTAAAATAATTTGTTACCCTGTTGCCTTAAAATTTTAAGTTCCGTCAACTAAAATAAGTTTAGTCAACTTGAAATGTTAAATTGTACTAAGTAACAGCTTAGATATTTGTGTTTGCTAAACTTAACAGATGGGTAAGTAACCCAGCTGCCTTAAAATTTTAAGTTGATTCAACTCAAATAGCTATGTTGTCACTTAGTATAATTTAACATTTCAAGTTGAATAAACTTTTTTTGAGTTGACTGAACTTAAAATTTTAAGGCAGCCAGGTTACAAATTATTTTAAGTTGACTCTACAAATTGTTTTTTACAGTGTACTGGTTTGAAACTGCATTTCAAAATCCGTGATTTTAGCTAATTAGGAACCAAATGTTGATTTTTAGCGGAGTAGTAACTGATTACATGTAATCTGGATTACTTAATCAGATTCCAAAAATGATGTACTTGTAATAGATTTTAAAATACTCGTAATCAGACTACAGTTACTTTTATTACTGATTACATGATTACATATATTCACACAATAGCAACATTTTTAAATGTTCCTCTCTAAAATAGTCTAAAATCCCAAATCCCCTGCAGTTTCTTTTACAAACCCCAGTTTAGGAAACCTTGACGTAGTGTAATGTTTAATGCACTTCATTTTGTTAATTACAATGAATGGAATTTATTTTCTTACTCTTTTCTTACTTGCATTTTTTGTATCTATATGTGATAAATTAATTGGGTCAAAAGTAATCTAAAAGTAATCAAAGAGCAGTCCTACCTAAGTTACCTAAAATGGGTAATGTAATGGATTATGTTACTAACTAGAATATTTGTCATGTAATTTGGAATCAGTAATGGATTACAGTTTGTAACCCAGCTCTGGTTTGTAGTTACGTATTTCATATAAAATAGGTGATTGACAAATGGGTGATTTTAGTGATTTTTTTTGTAAGATTTAAAAGGAACTACTTTTCATTCAGGTTCAGTTATTGGTCTGAAACTGAAAATCAGAAATTAAGTGGTTCTAGTTAATTGGGGATCAAATTATAGTATTAAATGTATTAAAGTATTTAAAACAAACAGTTTTTCATTCAGATTCAGTTTTTGGTCTGAAACTGAAATTCAAAAATCAAGTAATTCTGGCTTAATTGGGTTTCTGGCAAATGTTGGTTTCTAGTTGTTATAGTTGCTTCTAGTGTAAGTTACTTTACTTAAACACAGTCAAGAAGGTTAAGACCTTTTAAGGTGGGACGAGTTCAGTGTGCCTAAAATGAGCTACTTTACATTCAAATTCAGTTATTGGTCTAAAACTGAATTTCAAACATCATGTTTCTCCAGATAATTGGGGACCAAATATTGGATTCTGGCTAATTATGTAAAATAAACTGTTTTAACAGTTAAATACAGTCAAGAAGATTAAGAGCTCTAAAGTGGGACAAGACAAATTTACAGTTTTAAGATGCACTTAAAACAAACTAATTTTTCATTCACATTCGGTCTAGAGCTGAAATCCAAAAATCACGTAATTCTGGCTAATCATGAACCAAATATTGGTTCCTACTTAAATTTCTTTAATAGAAGTTTCTTTAACTTAAATACAATGAAGAAAGTAAAGACCTTTTGAGATGAGACAGGCCAAAAAATTAGCTACTTTACATTAAACTTCAGTTACTGGTCTGAAACTGAAATTTAAGCATCAGGTTTCTCCAGATAACTCTGAATGTTGGTTTCTGGGTAATTATATACATAAACTATTTTAATTCAGTTTTTAGTCTAGAACTGAAATCCAAACTCATTTATTGATCTGAAACTGAGTTTCGAACAAGTAGTTCTGGCCAGTTGGGAACCAGATGTTGGTTTCTACTAATTTCTTTAATGCAAGTTACTTCAACTTAAATACAGTCAAGAAAGTTAAGACCTTTAAAGGGGGACGGATCAAATTCCCTAATTTTAAGGAGTTTTAATGTGTATAAAATAAGCTACATCACATTCAAATTTAGTTATTGGTCTGAACAGAAATTTCAAACATCAAATAATTCTAGCTTCTAACTGGGGACCAAATATTGGTTTCATATAAAATAAACAATTTTAACTGTTACTGTCCAAAAAAAAGCTAAAGCTAAAAAAGCTAAAGTGGGACAGTCCAAATTCGTATTTCTTTAAGACGTTTGAGGTCTACTTTTTGTGTTAGATTCAATTTCTGATGGATAATATAATTTACTACACACGTTTTATTAGTTTTCACAACAACAAACATGATGGTGTGCATGTAAAAGCTTAAATAAGTCTATTAGTTAACAAAGTGGCCATTAGACCTACTGTAAGAATTTCGTTGGTCACGATGCAAGCCTCGTGAATCATTGAACCCATTTAGGATATTTATTATTCTGATATACAAGTCCAAATGTTTAAAGAACATGCATTTTTGCAGTTAGTTTCACCCTTAAAGCCTGTAAACTGTAAAAAAAAGATCTGGTCAGGGTGAAGACGAGCAGCATACCACATTTCTCACACATGAGTTTCTGTTGTTTCTCCTTGAAGAATGTCCTTGTGGTTTCTGTTTTCACTCATTTTGTGCGTGTGGACTCAGCATTTTGTTGTTGTGTTGCAGCTGCTCTCTGCTCGTAGAGACAAACTTAGAGATGTTTGCCTAGAAAATGTGCAGGCTTAAAAAATGTGCTGTTTTCGCTGCCTAGCTAAGACCTCCTGGGATGCGTTCAGCGTTGGTTTCGTGTTTGCTTTGGAGAGCTTTCAGCTTTTTTTTTGTGTTGCTGTTACTTGTTTGCCAGTCGCTGCCTGGGTGCTGCTTTGTAGCGCCTTGAGGATCATCATTCTTAATGAATCAGACGTTTTAATTGATGTCATACTGTTTGTGTCACTTCAGGCTGTGTTTATTTCCTGCTGTGTGGTATCACCCACAAGTTTTTAATATTAGGAGAAGATGCGCCAGCATGTTGTTTTTGTAAAAACCCTTTGTGTGTCTGAAACATGTTTTATTAGATTGTGCTGGGTGGAATCCAGTCATAAAAATGGAATTTACTGTATAATGTCACGGAATTTGCTGAATTTTGGATGAATAAATCAAAAGTAGGTCAGTACACTTAAACCAAAACATGAAATATAGTAGTGTCTGTGAATATTAGACCTCCAAAAGAGGTACACACATAGATGCTCACAGCGTTTTTAGCCTCTACCGCCTCAATATGAGTACATAAACGCATAAACATAATCTCTGGAACTGCTCTGAGACTCACTTTGTGAGCATTTTACCGTTTCTGTTGAGAAAAATTATTGTCACAAAGGTTTTTACAGCTCGGTTTAACTTGAAGAAATTGTGACAGAAATATATTATTTAATGTAGTAATAGTACTACTAATATTATTATGAAAACATTTACCAGAGAAATTATTTCCCAGAATTTATTTACCAGAAAAATTAAGAAAAAAAGCTGTAACGAAATAAATAAAATAAAAATAAATTGTATATATGAAAAAATAAATTAAATTATATATTTTAAATCAATTAATTAAAGATGCTTTTCATTATTAAAATTAAATGAAACCATTTAAATGGAATCTAGAAAATTTATGGAAAACACAGAATGTGATGAAACTGAATTTGAGAGAAAAGAACATTTCGTAGGGACTTAATTTTTGTTAAACCTTTAATAAATTGCTGTTAAATTGTATACATTTCATGATTTCAATTAATTAGACCTGCTTTTTGATGAAGATTTTTGTTTTAACCATTAAAACAGAGTCTAAAATGTAAAAAAAAAAAAATTCAGAATCCAGAAACATTAAAATGAAAAAAAAGAAGAAAAAAACTAAATTTGGGGGGAAAATAGATAAAGGAATAAAACCGAATATGTAAAAGGGGAGGGGGGAAATACATATTTTGTAAGGCCTTAAAAATGTATTTTTTGTTGAACTTTTTAATAAATTGCTTTTTGAGTATTTTTTTTTTTTTTTTATTTACCAGAATGGGGAAATGGGGAAAAAAAAAAAAGAATTTGGGGAAAAAAAATAAAACCGAAATTGAGAAAAAATAAACATATTTCATGAGGCCTTAAAGATTTCATTTTTGTTAAACTTTTAGTAAATTGCTGTTAAATTGGATGTATTTCAGATTTTCAGTAATTATTTATTTATATATATTTTTTTTAAATATAACCATTAAAGTGGAGTCTAGGACAATTAAAATGGAAAAAAAAAAAAAAACAGAATGCAGAAAAAATAAAATGCAATTTGGGAAAAAGTAAAAGTCATTTCATAGGGCCCTAGATTAACCCTCTAAGAAACTTTTTTTCCCCCACTTTGTAAGATATTTTTTGACAAATTTAAACCAAATATAATTTAAAAAATAAATAAAACATTTAAAAATAATTGTGACGATCTGCTATAATTTACCATTAATTTTTCTCACCATGAATGGCACTAAAAAACAAACAAACATAAAATGTAATACATTGAGTTCACGTGGTCGTCTAATATTTTTGAAATGGAGAATTGTTTTTTTTTTAATAGTGTTTTCAGTTAAAGTGCCTAAAAGTGACATTTTAAAATGCTTTCTAAAAATGATTTCTTTTTCAAATGGCATTATTTTGAACTTTCCATTCATCAAAGAATCCAAAAAAATCTCTCCGTTGAATCAGCGCAACTGTTTTCAGTATAAATAATGATAAACGTTATTTTTGAGCAAATCAGCATGTTAGAATGATTTCTAAAGGATCATGTGACACTGAAGACTAGAGTAATGATGCTGATAATTCAACTTTGCATCCCAGAAATAAATTAGATTTTAAAATGTATTTAAAAAGATAACATTTATTTTAAATCTTAATAATATTTTACAATATTTCTGTTTTTATTGAATCTTTGCTCAAGTTCATACAACCTAGATGAGCAGAAGAGACTTTATTATATAAAATGTAAATAAATTAATTAATTCAAGTTCAATAAAACCAATGGAAAACAAATATTCTCTCAAATCTGGCAGCTGGCCCGTTTTGGTTTACCACTACTATTTAACTGTGTCATAAATCCAGTTTTCTCATAACGACAAGCCACGTAACATGCCATATAACCTAAAAACCTTTCCAGTGCGGGTTCTTCAGCACAAGTTCAACAAACATAGGCTCCATGCATAAAGAAATGAAGCTTATGGTAAATGCACAGTCAGCGTCAAGATGCTTATTGTTAGAAGGAACGTTTCTTGGTTCCTCATGCCAAACGATTCTCAGACATTTTCTTAGAAACCTGTCAAAAAAGGCATTCAGATGTCTTAAAGGAGAAGTTCACTTCCAGAACAACAATTCACAAATTATTTACCCTTGTCATTCAAGATGTTCATGTCTTTCTGTCTTCAGTCGTAAAGAAATTATGGTTTTTGAGGAAAACATTTCAGGATTTTTCTCCATATAATGGACTTTATTGGTGTCCTGATTTTGAACTTCCAAAATGTAGTTTAAATGCAGCTTCAAATGGCTCTAAACGATCCCAGCTGAGGAAGAAGGGTCTTATCTAGCGAAACGACCGGTCGTTGTTTTAAAAAAATATGTATACGTTTCAAGCACAAAAGCTTGTGTAGCACAGGTTCTGGGATGTGTCCACGGGTCGTTCTTGAACGATTCGTTAATTTTGAACGATTCTTTAATGTGACTCGGGAAGAACGAGTCGTCTCGGGGAGTGATTCGTTCAGTCGCGCATGCGCAACATCCTATTAGGTTCTGTACTGGAATTAGTTCGCCGTTTTCGGGTTTTTCGAGTCATTCGTTCATCTTATGGGACTGTCACGTGATGCTGATTTTGTTAAAATGAACAAAATGACTCGAAAAAAGATTTGTTCATTTTGCTGAACGAGGCTCAGAGGTCCGAGTCGGTAAAATGATCCGAACTTCCCATCACTAGAGGTCGACTGATATTGGATTTTACGATACCGATAACTAGGTTGGACCACACTGGCCGATATCGATTAATTGACCGATAGTTTTAAAAATGGATACTGAATGGAAAATAAATAGTGCTCTACTATTTAAAAAACAAAAAAAAGTAGCCTACTGAACCATACTTTGTAAACAAATAAAAATATTAATTCTACATTGATCAACAGTTAGTTCATTAATGTTAACAAAAGCAACAAAAAACTTTAAAATGTATCAGTAAATGTTGAAGTTAACAGACTTTAACAAGAAACAATACTTCTGTTCTACAGCTTTTATCAGTCTTGATGTTACAAATGGACTCATATTGAAAAGTGCTACCATTACATCAACAATCAAGCTAAAGATGGTCATCTTTAAATATCTACACGAAGGCCACAGTATTGAAATTGCATATATGTGGATATTGTGTACTTTCACAATTAAACTGCTTCTATTCTAGAACATTTGTGGTTATCTAATCAAAATATAAAAATATGTTAGTCACACAACGGGCAAAAGTGCAGCGCCGCATCTAGAAAAACTCGCAGCTATCCGGTGTCACACACTGGATGCGCCGCGTTCAATTCAAGCGGCGGTCTACAAGACTTTATTTGATCACCAAACGGGCTGTTTACTGTATACTGCTGTCCTTCCTCCGCTAATGCAGCATCTAGTCATCTAGTTCCGCCAATCAACTATCGGTGCCGATTAATTGGCAAAACCGATACATTTATTGATGATTCACTAATATGAATCACGTCTAAGTTTATCATCTGTGTTCTCTGGCTCAAAAAGGTAGAGTATGTCGAAAAACTCCATCTTATTTTCTCCTACAACTTCAGAATCGTCCGACATCGCTGTACCTTTTTGTGTGTAAACAGCGTTTGACTTACTTGCACTTTCTTACAGTGCGTTCACACCAGACGCGACTTGTGCGAATAAATCGCGCTAGTCGTGCGTAATTGGACGCTTGAACATTTTGAGTTTACTTGTTTAATTCGCTCATGAAATTCACTTCACAACAGACACGAATTCGCATCATGGGAGGGGCTTCTGCCAGGCGGCTCCAGTCTCATTGTGAAATGGCTGACGTGGATTTTGTTAAGACGGTAGCTGCTCTTTATGTGCTGTGGAAGGCTGAAAAACTGCGTAGACTCGTTCGGCGCCGTGTCTGGGTCCATCAGATCAGTCCGTCAATATGTATATAGCTCAAACTGAGTAAAGAGCATTTTACAACTTACCAGATTGTCCGACCTCCTCACTCACTTTCTTCCAAGCAAGATCCTTTTTATTCGCGTTTCTATAAAAGTACGAAGATGTATCGTATAGCTCCGGGTATCCACATACAGCGACGATGATTTTGTCCTCCACTGTTGTTTCGGATTTTTCCCTCTGCTCGCTACGTCGTAATCACGTCACTACTAAAGTAAGCTCCTGATTGGTTAACGCGGCGGGTTGGTTAAAAAGCGTCAAACGCCCAAAATGCGTCATTCGCGTGAATCGCACCGCAGGATGTCTATTCGCGTCTTTGCATTGACTTAACATGTAAATCACTCGCTTTTTCCACCTACGTTCGGCGTGACCTTTCGACCTGATTCAATAGTACGTGAGCGTGCATCCCAGAGCCTGTGCTACACAAGCTTTTGTGCTTAAAAAGTATACACATTTTTATTTTCTGAAAAAAAATGACTGATTGTTTCGCTAGATAAGACCATTCTTCATCGGTTGGGATCGTTTAGTGTCCTTTGAAGCTGCATTTAAACTACATTTTGGAAGTTCAAAATCGGGGCACCGATCAAGTCCATTATATGAAGAAAAATCCTGAAATGTTTTCCTCAAAAACCATAATTTCTTCACGACTGAAGACAGAAAGACATGAACATCTTGGATGACAAGGGTAAATAATTTGTGAATTGTTGTTCTGGAAGTGAACTTCTCCTTTAATGTGGCTATACCGGCTAGTAGACTACAAAGGAAATGTAAATTGAATTCTTGGTTCCTCATTTAGCGCTAAGAATATCCTGTAGTCTCAGTTCTGCAGCTCTTCTGCTCAAGATGCTGATCTGCAGCAGATGGACGACGACTTTAATCACTGATCTGCAGAAGTGGCTTAATCTTATCCTCGTCTCGCCCGAGCTAAGCGTACAAATTCCTGGGTAAATTAGTGTTATGAATAGTTTGTCACATCGCTGTTAAACCTGCCACTAAACTGTGTGATTATGGTGCGAAACTGGAGCGTGTTTGGGTATATTATTCACGCTCGATTCCTAGAAACAGAAGTGCAGTTTTCCTTGCAGACTGAAATGCAAAGTTGCTTTTATCTGATTTGGGTTGTCAGAGTTTGCGTCTGAGGCTTGAGGGCGCTCGTTTTGTTATCAGTCACGACGTTACATGGATTCTCCACCTGCGTTATGAAGCGTGTCTAAGTAGCTGGGAGGATGCCAGGTGTAGAATCAGGCCTACATAAATAACATAAAAAAAGCAGATAAGAGGATGTTAAAGGGCGGATGTGGAGGACATGGTTTCAGTTTCTCGGGTTGTATTTATATCTGAAGTGATAATGGTCGGTTGCGCTGCAGTTTCGGACCAATTCAGACCCCACAGAGTTTCCACAAAATTTTTTCCTTTTGAAAAAAACAAAAAAAGTTTACCTTGTGGCACAAACATCCTTTTTTGGTAGATTTATCTGTGTGTGTGTGTGTGAGAGAGAGAGTATGTATTTGAACAATTAAAATTTTGTATAGCTTTGTATATTAAGGCTTTATATTTATATATATATATATATATATATACATAATGTATGTATATGTGTGTATATATATATATATATATATATATATATATATATATATATATATTTTTTTTTTATATTTATATTTTTTTTGTATTTTTATATTTTTTTTGCTTTATATTAAGGCTTTATATATATATTATGTATGTATATATATATATATATATATTTTTTTTTTTTTTTGTCATGAAAACTAAAAAGTGGTAGTAGTAGTAGCATTTTTGTCTTTTATTTTTTCTCTGTAAATATAGCTTTTACCGCTCTTATATCATTTTTGAAAATAATTTTATATTTCATTTGCGTTAATTATAGCCTTTACTGCTTCTATAGCATTTTTTTTTATTTCATCTTTCATTTTTGCCATGAATATAGCCTTTACTGCTTTTATTTTATTTTATTTTATTTTTACTTTTGTCATGAAAAATAAAATTAGTAGTAGTAGTATTTTTGTCTTTTATTTTTGCCATGAATATAACCTTTACCTCTCATATATCATTTTTTAAAATTATTTCATTTGTTACATGAATTACAGCCTTTACTGCTCGTATACCATTTTTATTATTATTTATTATTATTATTATTATTTAATCTCTTATTTTTGCCATTTTTATTTTATAGCATTTACTGCTCTTTTTATTTTATTTTATTTATTTATTTATTTATTTTTTAATTTTTGTCATGAAAAGTACAATTAGTAGTAGTAGTATTTTTTGTCTTTTATTTTTGCCATGAATTATAGCCTTCGCTGCTTGTATACTTGTTTTTTTTTTTTATTGTTATTATTTCATCTTTTATTTTTGACATGAATATGGCTTTTACTGCTCATTTGGCAATTTTTGTATTTTACCATTTCATTTTTTATTTTTACCATGAATATAGCCTTTACTGCTCTATTTTATTTTATTTTATTTAGCCTTCATGCTCCTATTGGATCAAAAAATAAATTAATAAATGAAAAAAAAAAAAAAAAAAAAAAACATCGAAAGATACAGAACTATTCAGAAGTTTGTGGATCAGTAAGATTGCGAAGAAATTATTATTCCTTATTATCAATGTTGAAAACAGTTGAGCTGCTTAATATTTTTATGGAAACTGAATTGATATTTATTTGAAAGAAATCTTTTGTATTATTGATCAGTCTTACTTAACCCACAGCTTTTAAACAGTAGTTTAAGTGCTAACCATACTATAGTTTTAGATGTGTCTGAGACGATGTTAACCTTAACCTCGAAACCTTTTATCCTGAGGTTTTCTTGTAAACATCCTGTGTGGGTTGAACCGATGACGTAGCTCTGTGTTAACAGTAAATAACCTGAATCCTATCTCTCTTTTCTGGCTGTCCGCAGTGTGCCGGGACTTTGCCGTGCTCGAAGACCACTGTCTGGCCCACAACCTTCAGGAACAGGAAAGTAAGTACATGAACGTTACTGCGTGGAAACTTTTGACTTTAATCCTGAAGCTTTTCGTTGACACCAAATGAGTCATTCAAAGCCACTACGGTGTTTCCCCATCCTTAACAGAGCAAGGTGAGAGTGGAAAGAAAAGTCCAAACTCGCCTCAGCATCTTCCTCTTTCACTGAATTGAGGTTTTACACCTTCACCACAGATCACACATGCCATCATATGAATTTTATTCACTTTTGAGGACACGCGGGTAAACGCGCGGTCACGTTTACTGTTGTTTGGTGAATTTTTTAAAACCATTTCAGGCATTTCAGTAGGAATCCACGCATTTGGGAATTTCATGTGAGGGCGAAAGATTTCCACAAGGCAAATTCCCCTCATTGAATAACAGAAAGCTGACTTCTTTGTGAGCTGTGCTTCAGACATGTAACACGAATAACAATAGACTGTTTTTAATGAAACTGAATGCTTAGGCAAAGCATCTGATTTCACATCCTCCAGCTGGACTTGTGTTTTCCTGAAACGGCATTGCAGATTGTTTTATCAGTAATGGTGTTGGTAAGAGCTGAAAACTCCCTCTTTTAGAGTTGAGACATGGGCAGGTGTTAGTGGTACAACTTGTCGTGTGAAATTCAATTACTCAGAAATCTGCTGGCAAATTTATATTAAAACTTTGAGCTGCATCAATACTATAAATAAACCCGTAAAAGTTCTTTAAACTGACCACATCAGCGTCTAAAACATATCTTCTTTTCAGTAGAGCAGTGTTATTTTAGTATTTTTTATATACTGCTAGTGTAGTATTTATTCGTATTATTAATTAATTAATTAACTTATTTATTTTTTGTTAAATGTTTATGGTCAATATTTTTATTTTTTCTAATTTTCATTTGTAAAATTTTGTTTAGTTTGTTTTTTATTACAATGTAAAAACTGTTTCAGTGATTTATTTATTTATTTTTTCTTGTGTTTTTTTTTTTTTTTTTTTTTTAAATAATGATATTATGATAAAATACTAGTTTTTATAGTAACATTTATTATTTCTGTTTAGCTTGATTTTTTTTTTTTTTTTTTTTTTTTTTTTTTTTTTTTGTATTTATTTGTTATTTTTATTAGTTGACTTATTTAAACTTACTTTAACTTATTTAACTTCAACTTATTTAATTTAGTTGCCAAGGCAGAATTTTTAATTAAACTTTTATTCTTGTTCTTCTTTAATATTATTAGCTTTATTTGATTAACAAATAGATAAATAAATCTTTCATTTCAGCATTTTTATTAATTTGGTTGCAAGGCAGCTTTTTTTTAATTGAGCTTTTTTATTTTTTATTATTTATTATTCTTTTTTAATTTTAGCTTTATTTCAAGTAACAACAACAACAAAATATATTAATAATAAAAAAAACAATAATAATTTAAAAGTATTTTTAGATTTAATGCATGTTTAATTGAGCTTTTTTATTTTTTCATTTTAGCTTTATTTTGATTAACAAATAAAGAAAATAAATTAATAATAATGAGAAGAAGGAGAAGAATTTTAAAATATGTTTAGATTTAATTAACATTAACTACACCGCAATAATTTTTTAATTAGTTTGAATAATTTTAGATCTTTAATTTCAACTTCATTTAATTTGGTTGCTCCATCAGCATTTTTAATTTAAGTTTAATTTTTTTTTATTTTAGCTTTTTGATTAACAAAAAAAAATATATTATTTATATTTAGTTAACAATAACTACACTGCAATAAAGCTTTTTATATTAGTTTTTATATCATTTTAGATCTTCAGTTTCAACCTTGTTCAGTTTCCAAGGCAGCGTTTAATTTTCGTTTAGGTTTTCAGTTTAAGTTTTTCACCCAAAATTAAAATTAACCCATGATTTACCCACACTCAAGCCATCCCAGGTGTATATGACTTCTTACAGACAAATACAATCGGAGTTATATTAAAAAATATCCAGTGTACAACAGTTAGTGGGAGCTAGAGATTACGGTTTGTAAAGATTTAAATATAGATATTTTTCTTACACAAACGCATTTGCTTCAGAAAGCCTTTATTAACCCCCGAAACCATGTGGAGTACTTTTTATGATGGATGGGTGCACTTTATTGGGCTCCAAAGTCTAAACACCCATTCACTGCCATTATAAAACTTGGAAGAGCCAGGACATTTTTTTTATGTAACTCCAATTGCATTCGTCTGAAAGAAGAAAGTCATATACACCTAGGATGGCTTGTGGGTGAGGAAATCATGGGGTAATTTTTAAAATTTGTTAGATTTTGTTAACAATAACAACACTCGTGGTTGAACAAAGCAGCTTCTTTGACCATTAAGTCAACAGGCCTGACCTTTCATTCAACTCAAAGAAACAGCTTGTGTGTCGAACGTCACCTTTGTTTAGTCCCTCTGGCAGATGGTGTTAAACCGTCCCAGCTGAAAGAATTTCGGTGAATGAAAGCCAGAGAATGCCTCGCTCTCGATTTTATTTAACGCTCAAAATGGCTCCTTGTAAAAAATGTTGCTGGCTTGACTGACATCGGGTGTATCCATCACATAAATGTTTCGGTTTATAGCTTTTCTTTCTTTTTTGGTGCTCTTTCTTAAATATAGCGGGCGCTCGCAGCCACAGGATCAATAAAAGTGTTCAGACTTTGAGAAGATGATGCACTGTGTCGGCTAGAATTGCGTCAGCGTCTACGATTTACTGCCTTGCCGATGTAGCACAGCCTTGAAATGGCAACAGGTTTGATGGCATTTCAGAACATGTGCTCTCAGATACGTGTCTATCAATATATATATATCAATATATATCAATAAATATATATGCATAAATATATATGCGATGAGCAGGGTTAGGTTACAGATTACAAGTTACCCATTTCAAATGCAATAAGTAGTGTAAATATTTGTATTACTTTATTAATGTAACTGAATACATTTGATTACTTTTCTAAATTGTTAATGAATGTTTTCAACTGTTAATTATGTTTAGACATTTAAACCAGGCAGGGTTAATCTTTCAGTAGTACTCAACATTAAGAAATATTCAGATGTAACCCCTCAGAAGTAACTAATTTATTTTACACTTTTTTTTTTTTTCTCAGTAACTGCAACTGATTAGTTACGTATATATATATATATTTTTTTGTAATTAAATTCTATAACTCTGTTGCAAGTAATTAGTAACTCCTCAACAGTTGTTTTACTAATTTTACAAAAATGAAGGTACAGAAATTTGGCATTTGTTATTCTTCCTCTTATTATTTTAAATGTATATTATTGTTATTATTATTATTATTATTATTATTATTGTTGTTGTTGTTGTTGTTATTTATTATTATTATTTTGCATTGGTAGTGTTCACTGAATGTTTGATTTTAATATAATTAGATTTTTGATTAATTTGATTTGAATAACAATTATTGTTTTAAATCATGAATATATAATATATTATATAATACTTTTTTATATATATATGTATACATATACACACACACACACACACACATATATATATGTATATATATATATATATATATATATATATATACACATATATACATATATATACATATAATATTTTTTATTTTCTTAATAATATTAAAATGTAAAAACTGTTTCAATGATTTTTTTCCCATTTAATTATTCATGTTATGAGTTTTAAGAAAAATCCATGTAAATCTCTGCTTGATTGTTTTTACAGCACTAATAATAATTAGTATTAATAAGTAATAACTCACTGAATATTAAATTGCTGACTCAATATTTTTAGTCAATAATAATTAGAATAATAATGACTATAACAGTGATATTAATAATAGTATTTAATAATAATTCATATAATAATAAATTATTATAGTTTGTGTTTTATAGTAATGTAAAAAATATTAATAATTTTAATAATTTTAAAAATATTAACAATTTTTTATTATTTGTTATTAATAAAAAATAAAATTGTATTACTGTAATAATAATAATAATAATAATTATTATTATTATTATAATTATTATTATTTATAATAATTGTTATACAGTGTAATATAAAATAATAATAATAATAATTATTATTATTATTATTATTATTATTATTATTATTTTTTTAAATAATTATTTGTTATTCATATTTTTTAATTATGTTGTTGTTGTTATTATTACTATTAATAATAATAATAATAATAATAATAATAATAATAATAATATATAATTGTTATAGAGTGTGTTTTATAGTAATATAACATAATTGTAATAATAATAATAAATATAACAAAAATACCACAACTACTAATACTATAAATATTATAAGCATTAAATCAATTTTTTTAATTGTTATTAATAATAATAATAATAATAATAATAATAATAATAATATTAATAATAATAATAATAATAATAATAATTATGATATATATATATACACAATACTACATTTCAAAACAAAGTCATTTTCTTTTTTATTATTCAGTGAATTATTTTATTTATATATTTAATAAGAGTTTTCTTAAAAATATGTGTTACTCTCAGGAATATCTATGTAAATGTCAGAATCATTTATTTGTGTCATTATTTGTGTCATTGTGCGAAGTGAACATCCAAACATCAGGTTTCTCTTTCTTTTTCGTCTTCCAGTCGAGAGCCACCTGGCATCCAACGTCCACAAGAGCCGTCTGGTGCAGCAGGACCTACAGGTGGCCAAACGTCTACAGGAGGAAGAGGACCTGCGGGCCAAAGCCGAGAGCCAGAGACAACACCGCCGCATGTGAGTCACCTGAAACCCTAAATCTAAACCAAACCAGAAAGATGCTAAAGAGGCGAAAAGTCAAACGCTACCAACTTAAAACAAAAAGGAAGGTCGTTCGTTTGTCATATCATCCCAAACTCTCTGTGCCACATGGGAAATCGTAGTTGTTTTGCTGTCTGTTGAGATGAGAGCTGTAAGCAGGAGTGGACAAACCTGCATTATCAGTCGTTGATAACTCGATGTTGACATTGTGTAAAGCGGTGTCTCTTCTTCACACACTGAAACAAAATACGTGGAGTTTAGTTTTGGCTCCTGCTGCGCTTTCAGCTTGTGTTTTGAGCACAAGGCCTTGTGTCGTCTCGTAGTGCGCCGTGGCAGTGAAATGTTTTGACTTGTGCTCATGCCGCACGCGGATAAAGTGTTCCTTCCTGCTGGGCGACGTCTCAAGGTCTCTGAGCTGATGCTATCATCAGAGTTTGAGCGTGGCAGAGCGAGAGACCCGCGAGCCTGAGGGGAGACGTGATACATCGCTCAAATACTGCTGTTAGTGTGCCAGCAAACCATACTGTTAGGGATATTAAGTCAGATTAATACAAATATTTTGGTCTCAGTAAGATTTTTCAAGAAATTAATACTAGTACTAAAGCAAAACAAAAATGTGAAGCAGCACAACTGATTTTTAGCATATTAGACTGATTTCAGAAGTGCCATGTGATATTGAAGGCTAAGATAATGCTGCTAAAAATTCAGCTTTGCATCGCAGGAATAAATTACATTTTAATATATATTCAAATAGAAAGCAGTTATTTTAAATTATAATAATATTTCACATTTTTACTGTATTCTGGGTGAGGATAACACTTGTTAGGCCTGATAACTTTGTCTTCTATGCTATTTGACTGAAAAGGTTGTGTTGCCTAAACATGTTTTTGAGTCATACTAATTACATTAATTAGGTAGTAATGGTATTGCTTTGTTAATTACTCTGTCTGAGTGGTAATCACATGACTAATTACTGGTGAATTGATCTCACAGATTTGTATAAAGAACAATATATGATAGACAGCAGGTTGTCCTTTCAGTTTTTTATTTTAGATTTTAATACATTTTTTACAGTTTTATAACAAAAACAACTTATCTTGCGTCTTTGTGGAGCAGAAATAAATAAAAAATAAATATTAGTAGTAGTATTTTATTTGTAGTATTATTTTATGTAATATAAAAAATAATTTTGTAAAATAAAAAAAATTTAATGTTTGATCCGTGCCATATTCATTTACAAAACCATTTTAATAAAACTAATTTAAGTTTATTGATTGTTGTTACTGAAAACGATTTAAATCTCTAATTGGGGGGGGAAAAAGCTGTAATTAAATACTAATATTAAATGCAATTTAAACTCTTAAATAAAAAAATAAAATAAAATAAAATAAAATAAAAAAATAAATAAATAAATAAATAAATAAATAAATAAATAAATAAATAAATAAAATTACTAAAATTGAAATCTTTAATTGAAATAAAGCTGTAATAAATAATAATATTAAATGCAACTTAAACATTTTAATAAAAATGAAAATAAATAAATAAATAAAAATAGAAATGCAGGTACTAAAATTACCAAGCCTGAAGTAAATCTCTAAATGAAATAAACCTTTAATAAAGCTGTTATAAAATAGAAATATTAAATGCAACTTAAAGCTTTTAATAAAATAAAATAATAAAATAAAATAAAATAAAATAAAATTCCATAAAAAATTGAAATGAACGTTTAAGTTTTATAATGACCAAAATTGAAGCAAATCTCTAATTGAAATAAATTGGTAATAAAATATAAATTTTAAATGCAACTTAAATTGTTTTTATTATCTATAAAATAAATAGATAAAAAATAGAAATGCAAGTAACATAGTTTAAGTACTAAAATTACTAAAACTAAAATAAATAAATAAAAAGCTGTAATGAAATGTAAATGTTTAATGAAACTTAATTTTTTATAAAAATAAATATAATGAAAATAGAAATGCAACTAACTGATAGTTTAAGTACTAAAATGACTCAAACTGAAATAGATCTATAATTGAAATAAAACTGTAATAAAATATAAGTTTTAACTGAAACTTTTTACATAAAAATAAATAAACAAAAAACAGAAATGCAATTAACTGATAGTTTAAGTATTAAAATCACTAAAACTGAAATCTGTTTATATAATGTGTTATATAACACTGTAATAAAATATAAATATTAAATGCAGCTTAAACTTTTTGATGAAAAAAAAACATTAATTATTAAATTAACAATAACAATAATAATAATAATAATAATTAATATTATTATTAATATTATTATAATAGTAATAATAATAGAAATGCAGAAATAAGAAAGTTCAAATAATATAATGATTAAAATTGAAATGCTTTATTTCAATTAGAGATTCATTTCAGTTTTGGTAAGTTTTGGTACTTAAACTTTCTTAGTTGCATTTCTGTTATTATTATTATTATTATTATTATTATTATTATTATTTTTTATTTTTTTTGTTGTTTTTGTTTTTGTTTTTGTTTTGCATTTATTATTTGTATTACCACATAATCACAAAAATAAAATAAAATTAAATTAAATTAATATAGATAGATAGATAGAAATGCATCTAACTACAAATTTAAGTACTAAAATTAACACAATTGAAATAAATCTCCATTTGAAATAATGCTGTAGTCAAATATAAATATTACTAACAAAATGCCACTGGTTTTATTGTATGAGTTTAATGTGAATAATTGACAGCTTCTTAGGGCACTAACATTATCAATCACACTTATTTTTTTATGACAATCACAAGCAAACGTTTACGATCATTGCAGCCCTAGATAATAGTTACTGTGTAACCCATTTCACCCAGCACTGCAGTCAGTCACTCGAGCACCTTGCCCGATGTGAAAACTCACAATTTGTAAACACAAATGTTTTCTTTCCCTCTGTCCTGTCAGGGAACGCATCGACAATGAAATGGCTCAGGAGATTCAAGAACAACTGGTCCGGCAGGCCGAACAACAGAGGCAGCAAGAGGAGAAAGATGAGGTGAGGGCCATTCACAACATTCACACGCTGGTGTCGGTTTAGCCACACCCACAGCCGTCACATGACATCACTGTTATTGTGTTGTAACACTCGCATTTTCTGTGCGTTGGTCATAAGAAAAGCATAAATGCATCCACACCCATGACTGTTACTACGCTCGCTTTTCCCACTCATTCTCTTAAACTCACGTTTATGTGCTTTCAACCAGGCCATCGCCCGCAAGCTGCAGGAGCGGGAGATGAAAGAGGAGAGAAAACGCCAAAAGCAGATGGAAACTACTAACTTTGATGAGTACTACGACGACAAAGGTGTGTAGACGCCCTCTGGTGGAAGGTGTGCGACTGAGCAGAGATGGGGTTTGGAGAAGAGAATATGTGGGTTTGGATCCGTAAACACCTTTGACCGCTGGAAAATCTACAGTTTACCACTGCCGTGAATTTGAGGTCTGAATTCACTGGATAACATCAAATAACACACACAAAATGCGTCTTCATTAGTTATACAAAAACACATTGCACAAGAAATGCAGTCTCAAAGGACTAACGAGTTATCATTCTGAGAATTGTTGTTATTGTGAATTAAAACTATTAAAACACTTATAATAAAAAAAATATATATATTATATAATATATAAACATAAGGGCTAAAGTTACTAAAACTACATACAATAAAAATCACAAAAGCATGTAACAAAATCACTAAAAAATGAAGTGAAATTAAATTAAACCTGCAAATATAAAAATTAAAAGCTGATTCAAAATACCAAAAATTTTAAATAAATTAAATCCTAGGTGAATTAATTGTTGAATCTTGTTACTGAATTGCTAACTGAAATAAAGTTAAAGTTCTCAAATTACTAAAACCAAAATGAAAAATGAAAGCTAAATAGACATATTCAACAAAACCCCCAAAACTAATAAACATGACACAAACACATAACAAAATGAATTTAATTTAAATTAAAATAAATCAAATTCAATTAAATCGAACTAAATATTAAATTGCTAACTGAAATGGTTGAAAAAGTTGAAGTTAAAGTTTAAAAATGTAATTAATTAAAAATTACATTTAAATAAATAAAATTAAATCAGATATTTAATTGCTAACTGAAATAAAGTTGAGGATAAATGTCTCAAATTACTAAAACTGAAATAAAAATTTAAGCTAAATAGACATATTTAACAAAAAACCCAAAACTAATAAACATGACAAAAACACAAAACAAAAATTAAATTAATTTAATTTAAATTAAAAATAGTTGAAGTACTCAAATTACTAAAACTGAAAAAGTAAAAATGAAAGCTAACTACACATTTAACAAAACCCCCAAAACTAATAAACACAACAACATCACTAAAAAATTACATTAATTTAAAATCATTTAAAATAAACCAAATTAAATCAAATATTAAATTGCTAACTGAAATAAAGTTGAAGTTAAATGTCTCGAATTACTAAAACTGAAATTAAAGTAAAACTTTAGGCTAAACAGACATTTAACAAAATCCCCAAAACTAATAAACACACAACAAAATAACAAAAAAAAAATTAATTTAAAATCATTTAAAATAAACCAAATTAAATCAAATATTAAATTGCTAACTGAAATGAAGTTAAAGTTCTCAAATAAAGTTCTTAATGTAATTAATTAAAAATTACATTTAATTAAAATGAATAAAATATTAAAAAACGCAACAAAAAAAACTAAAAAAAAAAATTACATTAATTTAAAATAATCTAAAATAAACCAAATTAAATCCAATATTAAATTGCTGAAATAAAGTTAAAGTTAAATGTCTCGAACTACTAAAACTGAAATTAAAGTAAAAATTTAAGCTAAAAAAAAACTAATAAACAACAAAAACATGTAACAAAATCACAAAAAATACATTAATCAAAATAAATCAAATTAAATTAATTTAAAATATTTAATCGCTAACTGAAATAATTTAAGTTGAAGTACTAAATTACTAAAACTGAAATTAAAGTAAAAAAAATTAAATTAAATCCAATATTAAATTGCTAACTGAAATTAAGTTGAAGTACTCAGATTACTAAAACTGAACTTAAAGAAAAAATGAAAGCTAAATAGACATATTTAACAAAGAACCCAAAACTGATAAACGTGACAAAAAGGCATAACAAAATCACAAAGAAAGTAATTAAATTAACATAAATTAAATATTAAATTTCTATCTAAAATAGTTTGTTGAAGTACTCAAATTACTAAAACTGAAATTAAAGTAAAAATTAAAGCTAAATAGACATATTATATTTACTGAAGTGACAAAAACTGAAATTAAGATAAAACTACATAGACATATATAGACAGACAATAATAATAATAATAATAATAAAAACCCACAAAAAGTAACTAAATAAAAAATAAAAAAATAAAAAATATAATAATAATAATAATAATAATAATAATAACAATAATAGATATTCTGGGTAAATTAATAGCTGAATCCAGTTACTGAATTAACATTAAATAATTGAAAATGAATAAAAGTATATCTTTTAATGGTTACAAAAATATATGTATATTTTTGTAGCATTCAAAAATATGTAATGTATGTTAGAAAATGTTAGTTAAATATTAAAATATTAGAATTTTTTTTTTTTTTTCCCTTCGTATGTAGTCAGGACAAATTATGAATGGAGTTTTGACATTCCTGTGCAAATTTTGGCGCATTTGTGCTTTCCTGTTTATCTGTTTCTGAGGTAATTATGCTTTAGGAAGCAATTACAGTGATTAACGTACATTTCATGCATTTTAAGCCCTAAGCACTCCAGACACTTTTATCTGTGTGTTGTAAAGTTAAACAAAACGTCAACTAACTTGACCGCATGTTAGCGTGCATCTAATGTTTGTTTAGTAAACATTAGGTAATTCTGGGAAAGTTTTCTTGCCTAACATTTAAAATGGCACCAGCAGCCCATCTTGCGTTCATAATGGGTTACCATTTAGCGACAAATGCTACAAAACTGGACGTACAAGTTGTTCATGTCAACACGGCATCTGTTAACTCCACCCGCCCTGCATGGCTGCCCTTGCGTGCCACAGTTTGCATTCAAACTGTTTATTTTCCTGGGTTATGTAATCATTCTCTCATGGCGTTGTTTGAATGTGTTTAGGGTCTCCTGCTGGTTAGCTGGTTTTGTATTCAAAGGGTCTGTTTGCCCCATTAAACGCGTTCAAATCTCTCATTTATAGGTGTGTATATAGCTGTTTGTTTCAACAAAACCCTCTAACCCTAAAGATTGAAACTTCAGCACGAAATGCATTGCTTCGTGTTGTTGATATTCTGTTTGTAAGGATGCTGGCATGATAAGCACAGATTAGCACCCGCCTACAGGGCACAACATAAAAGATTCAGTATCTCAGGGAGTATCTTTAGCAATCTCTCTCCCTCTCAAACCGTGACAGCAAAGCTAGGCTTCGTTATCATGCCAGAATGCAAAAAATTAGGCCTGGGCTGCGCTTCAGCCAGGATGTGTTGGGGAGGAGATCAGGCATGTTTATCTGAATCTTTGATGCATAGTTGTAGGAGGGTTAACACATGGTTTGCTGTCTAAAATCCTTGTTTTTTGGTATAAATCTGTATGAAAGTGCCACGTGCCTATTTATAAAAGCCTTACACACTAATTTAAGATTTGGTTGTTGAAAAAAAAGAGTTAAGGCCTTAAGATTGAGAAGTCTGTGGAGATATTTTGTTTGTTTTTTTGGTTTGGTTGTTTTGTAAAATAACAATTTCAGTCTCAACCCACATATTACTCTTATTAGGTTATGAATAAGGAAAATGCTGACTTTTCTAATGTACTAAACTGGAATTGCTGTAAACGGTTCAAAATTAACACTCAGCCAAATGCACTTTCCCTACAGTAGAGTACAACTTTTAGACACTACTTTTTTTAAACAACAAATTTAAGAGCAGGTCATATGGGTTTTTGAAAAATATCTTTATTGCAGTTTGTAACATAGCTGTCCTTCAATGTAAACAGTTTGCAAAGTTGTTAATTAAAAAAATGTGTGATAAAGATATCGTCTCTTAAAAGAGTCTACAGTAAACCGTTTAAACAAGTCGTCATATTTTCACATTTTTGACCTGTTACCGATATACGTCACTCTGTAACACATTTGACATATAATCCCGCCTGCCTGCAAAATACGAACAGTCTGACCTGCGCACAAACACTTCAACTAGTTGGGAGTGTTTACGAAAAGATGCTGTGTTTTGCGCTGTAAAAGCAAGTTTTGTTTTCATTGCTGAAAGATGATGATGTGAAGAATCAGTGGTCAAAAGATTTTTTTTTTTTTTTCCACGATACCACAGCAATACAATTCGTACCACATACAAAGTTTAAATGTACCACTTAGAAACATCGGTATCATCCTCTGGTTCGAACTGATAAGGTAACATCGATACCAGACCTTGAGATCAGAACTGCATCGAACAAATTGTTTTGAAATCATTAAAAAATATTATAATATTAAATATATATTCTCAGAAAATTACAGTATTTTCTGATTTTAGATGCATTTAAACCTGTTGTAGGGGACTCCAATACAATATTAGGACACTTTAAAGTACCATATGACCTGCTCTTTAAAAGAATCGTTCACCCAAAAATTAATGTTCTGTCATTAAGTACTCACCCTCATGTTGTTTCGAACATGTAAGGCCTTCGTTAATCTTGGGAACACACATTAAGATATTTTTGATGAAGTCCGAGAACTTTCTGATCCTGTGTAGACAGCAACGCAACTACCACGTTCGAGGCCTAGAAAGGTAGTAAGGACATCGTTAAAATGTTCCATGTGGCATCAATGGTTCAACCTTCATTTTATGAAGCTACGAGAATACTACTCACATGAACACACATTGAAGACTGACACAGACTGGAAGAAATAAAGTCGTTGTTGGACAAAGGTCTTGTCGTAGCTTCGTAACATTACAGTTGTACCATTGATGTCACTTGGACAATTTTAACAATGTCCTTACTGCCTTCCAGGGCCTTGAATGTGTCAGTTGCGTTGCTGGGTCAGAAAGCTCTAGATTTCATCAAAAATGTCTTAATTTGTGTTTTTAAGATGAACGAAGGTCTTATGGCACGTGTGTCAAGTTCCTGGAGGGCCACTGTCCTGCAGAGTTTAATTCCAACCAACTCCCAACACACCTACCTGGATGTTTTTACCACTCCTAAAGACTTTGAATAGCTGGATCAGGTGTGTTAGGGTTGGAGTTAAACTCTGCAGGACAGTGGCCCTACAGGACCTGAGTTTGCCACCCCCGTCCTATGGATTTCGAAACGCATGTGGGTAAAGACCTTGACCTTGGCATGCATGGCTTTTTGTTAATTTTGGACCCTGGCTATACCTTTTCATTTGAGTGGCTTGGTAACACTTGTCAACAATAGCCTTACTGACCATTTTATTTTCTGCATTGTCCATAGTCAACTAACCCTTGTGTACTAACCTGGTTAAGTGTTGTTTTCCTCCTTGTTTTTGCACTCCACCTTTGCCTCACACTCACTTTCACACAGCTCCCCGATTTCCACCGGACCTGCGAGATGCGAACCCACGCTCCGCTTCTCCAGGTTACAAAAAAGGGAAGAATCATGACTATGATCAGATGCTTTCCCCGTACAACTCTCCTGAGCCTGACAGAAAAAGATATCCTAATAGTCGTAGTCGATATCCAGAATATGAGCCTGCGGAGTTGGGCCGATCTAGGCATCCGGAGAGTCCAAGCAAGGGAAGGGTCCTAGAGTACTACTCACCTGAGCGACGACCAAAAGAGAGAAACAAACCTCTCGATCTCGATCACACAGAACCACGTAGAAGGAAGAAGCAAGATCAATGGGACGACCTGGAGCCAGTGGTGCGGCGTAAGGAGAAGCCTCCAAGGGATTACTCTGCCGGACGGGACAAGGTCTGGGACAAGGACAGGATCAGGGATCGAGAGCGTGAAAGGGATGGACGGAGACCCAAAGAAAGGTCGAGAGATCGAAACCGGACAAGAAGTCAAGATAGACTGTTTAGTGGAGAAGCCAAGCAGGTGGACAGGGACAGGAACTTGGACCGGGAGATGGACCAAAATGGGTACAGACATGGTAGCAGAGACAGGCAAAGAGAACGGGGCAGAGATGGGAACAGAGGGAGGCACAAAAGCAGGGATAGAAGCAGAGAGCGAGAACTGGACGATTACGGTCTCGCCCCAACTAGAGGATGGTCAGAGGAAAGCCTGGAGTGGGAGGATCACAAGAACAGGCTGAGGCTCCCGTCAGGTCCTAATGAGGTTTTTGAGGAGCCGGTTCTCAGAGGTTCCTCAAATGAGGCCCGGTCCCCTGGTCATTCTCCCAGAGAGAGAGGTATGGGCCGAGGTCCATGTGTTTGCGTGAACCTGCTTGGACTTTGCAGTGCCATCTGGTGTTGGGGAGTGCTGTCAAGATTTCCTTTTTGCTATGCACTGGTGATTTGGGTTTCTTGTCTTTGTTTGATCGTGAACTTTCTAAAATGATTTCTGGGGAATCGTGTGCACTCAATCTCAACCTTTTTGATCACTCCTTCTTTATCCCAAACCAAAAATGGTCACTTGGGTTCTGTGAGAATAGTTTAAGTGTCGTTCTTTGTGCTTTCAATGTGCACTGATGTCCTCTGATGCCTCCTGCAGGTCGGAAGGCACGAGGAGAATATGGCATGAAGGAGGCAACGCACGGACTGGCCAACTTAGACCTACAAGACCAGGAGCTCATAGACTTGGAGGTGGCACGCAAGCTACAGGAAGAAGAACTTAAGGTATCTTGAATCTCTGTGATTGCGATTATTGGTGATTTGTAATCCCCAAATATAATCATGTCTTTTTATTTTATTTTTATTTATTTTTTTTTTATTTATTTTTTTTTTTTTTTTTACAGGCGAGTCAATTTGACAGACGAGCTGCTCAAGTTGCACAAGATGAGGTATGGCATAGTTTATTTCAGGGGTTCTCAACTCTGGCCCATGAGATCCATTTTCCTGCAGTGTTGAGCTCCAACCTTGATCAAACTCACCTGTAACTTTCTTGTGATGCTAAAGATCTTGATTAACTTGTTCAGGTGTGTTTGATTTGGGTTGGAGCTGAAATCTGGAGGAAAATGGATCTTGCGGGCCAGAGTTGAGAACCCCTGGTGTACTGTTTTTGTGCACTGTTAGGGGTGTTCCTACATCCAAATTGATCGCATTTTGTTTGTGTTACGATGTGTTTTGCAACTGTGTTTTAAGGAATTAGCACGACGGCTAATGGAGGAAGAGAAAAGGGAGTACAAGAGATCGAGAGACAAGGAGAAACAAGTGATTGAGAGAAGACGACCTGAGGTGGAATATAAGGTAAGCAACATCCATTCCAACTACACGTAGTTCTGGTCCTGAGAGTCATTGGATCCTTGGTTAGTTTATATGTATTTAACTATATTTATTAAATAATTATTGTAAAAATAGATATTAACAAAAAAATAGTGCTTATAGTGGTTACGTTTTATTTACATTTGTGTGGATGTTTTTTGTTTTTTTTGCAAATAATGAATGAAAATATGTGCGTAACCTTTTGAAAAGCTGTTTTGTTTGTTTTTTTTTACCCTGCTTGTTGTTGTTTTTTTTTTTGTTTAGTGATAGTTGTTCATGAGTCCCTTGTTTGTCCTGAACAGTTAAACTGCTTGATATTCTTTAGAAGAATCATTCAGGTCGCACATTCTTTGGTTTTTCAGCATTTTTATGTATTTGAATTCTTTCCAACAACTGTATGATTTTGAGATCCATCTTTTCACACTAAGGACAACTGAGGGACTCATATGCAACTATTACAGAAGGTTCAAACGCTCACTGATGCTCCAGAAGGAAAAAAACAATGCATTAAGAGCTGGGAAGGGTGAAAACTTTTGAACAGAATGAAGATGTGTACATTTTTCTTATTTTGACCAAATATCATATTTTTTTTTTTCACTTAGTACTGGCCTTCAGAAGTTAGAGGATGCTTACATGTTCCCCAGAAGACAAGATTAAATTTTTAAAGGTTAAATTTACCATGATCTTCAAATTCCAAAAGTTTTCACCCCTTGGCTCTTAACGCATCATGTTTCCTTCTGGAGCATCAGTGAGTGTTTGAACCTTCTGTAATAGTTGCATATGAGTCCCTCAGTTGTCCTCAGTGTGAAAAGATGGACCTCAAAATCATACAGTCATTAACGGAAAGGTTTGAAATACACAAAAATGCTGAAAAAACACAGAATTTGTGGGACCTGAAGAATTTTTTTCTGAAGAACAGCAGGCAGTTGAACTGCTGAGGCCAATAAGAGACTCATGAACAACTATCACTAAACAAAAAAACACAGCTGTGGATCATTCAGGTAACAGCACAGTATTCAAAACCAAGCGTATGTAAACTTTTGAACGGTGTCATTTTTATTATTATTTAATTTCAACTATATAGACATCTTTTATGTGGAATATTTTATTCAGGTCAGTACTAAACAAACAATAACATGCATTTTGTATTATCCCTTTTATTTCGTTAAAATATTAACATTTTGCAGATTCTGTAAAGTGTATGAAAACTTTTGACCTCAACTGTGTATATATAAATGCCTACATATTGCTAATATAAAGTTCATGAAGAGGGTTAAAAGTCAGGGTTAAATGTACAATATATTACTTGCTGATGCTGCTGAAACCCACGTTATTCCATGTGGGCCTGGTGACGTTGCCCCTATCGACACTACCAACACTTTCTCTTCTTTTCTGTCTTGTTAGCAAATGCAAGAAGAAGTAGTACGACCCCGAACGCGAGAAGAGCCACACACCAGAGAGGACGAGTACCTAAGAGCACGCAACCACAAACCTGCCAGGTACCACATCTCCAACTCATGAACACACTCAAACTGTCCGAAATCCTACTGGAGTTTCACGTTTCTCTCGGTTCTTCTCTCCAGGCCTCCTCCTCCCACACAGCACTACGAGAACATAAACCAGACCTACATGTATGCGGACAGCCCGTACTCCCCTCGTCCTCCGTCAAGACCAGAGGCGTACAAAGGTTCACATGAGACAAAATGAGGTATCACTCTTCAAATTGGAACTGAATTTAACCTTGTCTCCTTTTCTTTTAGGTGCCCCCTACAGACCGTGACCATAAGCCACTGCTGTCCAATCATGAGTCCGTCTGGCCCTTTATTTTGCGAATCAACGGAGTAAGCGATTCAGAAATACTTTGAGGCTTTCGGCAGAAGCTACTGACACTTTATTTTATTTTTCCCTCTTCGAGTTTCTCAGTTCATCTCATCAGATGAGCCAACGTCGTCTCTTCTTGTCATGAAGGAGTCTTTTAACCTGGAGCTACGAACTACTGGGCGACAGGGGCGGTTCCTGTTTGCTTCTCATGTTTTTTGTCTTATTGTGGATGACTGGACAGGAAGGGATCTACTGCACAGCTCTTTCAAATATCCCTTTTCTCTCGCCATCTATAATGAAGCTTTGTCTTGATTCCATGTTGCAGCTGTTTTCCATTTTGTCAGTTTTTATTTAACGGAAAACATGCTTGAATTCATATACAGCACTGTTTTGTGCTATATATTTATTGATTTATTTTGAGAGGATATATTTTATTTTATTCGTATTTTGATTGTTTTACCCTTTCCCCGTTCGATCTGAAGAGACTGTTAGCGTGAACCAGGAGCGATCTGGTTTCCACATCTCAATGTCTTAAGAAACAGGTTCAGTCTTCAAACCAATCAGATATCAAGGTGAGGTTGTCAGTGCTTCTTCATTTTGCCTTCATATCATTCGTGAGAGACTTTTTACTCACACTGCAGGTTGTTAGGGTGATGTTTTCCCCTTTCACCTGCAGTGTTCGTAGCGATTCTCTCATCTTCTTCGTAGGTGCTATTGGACCTACTAATAATAATATGCTCCAGTGTTCAAGTGCATGCTGGCTGAATGTGAACTCTATGGGGTCTATATGAATCTTGTCAAAATAATGGCCGCAGACACATCTCTACTCTTCATTTTTTTATTTTTATATATTTTTATGTTTATTTATAATTCAGTACAAATGCAGAATAGGAGTTTTAAGGCATGTAGTAGCATTGCTGTTGGCACCGATATAAACAGTCTTCGTGCTTGCATCATCATATGCAATTCATGCTAATATATCAGTGTTTGGATTCGCAGTGCTTTGCATTTGGTGGCAAACTTACTTTGAGCAGGGACATAAAATCTGACCAGCAAACAGATCAAGGCAGCAAACAAGTGACTATGGCGTTCATCTGGCACTTTCTATGAACAGAGTACAAAATTGGGCCTCAAACTCTTGGGGGGGTTATGTAAAAATGTTATTTTTGTTTTGTTTTGTTTTGTTTTTTTTTTCCATCAAAGGGTGATTGAAAATCAGTGGATAACCTTCAAACCTTTTTTTTAGAACATGTTTAAACAACATTTAAAAACTGAATTTGTACAACTTTTATGTTTTGTTTTCCAGCAAAGTGGAAAATGTCAATAATCCTCAGAAAAGTTATTTTCCTTGTTTTGTTATTTTGCTTTGTTTTTTGTTATTCATTGCTTTTTGCTTTGCTTTACTTTTTGTTTTGAACTTTCTTCTTTGAACTTGTCTATCAAAATTTAAAAACTTCATTATTATTTATTTATTTTTATTTATTTATTTTTTTTTGGCGAAGACCCAGTCAAAATAAGCGGATAACCTTCAGAAAAGTTTTGTTGTTGTTTCTTGCTTTTTTTAAATTCATTGCTTTTCTTTGCCTTTTTTCTTGCTTTGAACTTTTAGAACTTTTCTAAATCAAAATTTAAAAACCTAATTTGTCTTTTTTTTTTTTTTTTTTTTTTTTTTTTTGCTTTTTGTTACTCATTGCTTTTTTTTGGCTTTGAACTTTCTTCTTTGAACATGTCTGAATCAAAATTTACAAACTTACATTGTCAGATTTGTATTTTGTTTTGTTTTCCAGCAATGCATCTGTAAAAAAAAAACAAAACAAAAAAAAAACAAAAAAAAATTGTTTTCTTTATTTTTCTTTTCACTTTGCTTTTTTTTAAACATTGCTTTTCTTTGCTTTTTATGTATTTCCTTTTTTGTTTTGTTTTTTGAACTTTTAGAACTTGTCTGAATTTGTCAACTTAAACTTGTCTGAACTTGTTCAGACTTGTTCAAATCGGTTTTATTATTACTTATTTATTTTTCAGTGACCTTCAGAAAAGTTTTTCTCTTTTGTTTGTTTTTCTGCACCTTTTTTTGTTGTTGTTTTTTGGTATTCATTGCTTTTTCCTTTTAACTTTCAGAACTAGTCTGAATCAAAAATTTAAAACCTACATTTTCCAGCATTTATTTATTCTGCAACTGTTTATTTCTTACATACCACATAAAATAAACTGATCACAAATTTTACAAATGTCCAAACTAAAAATACAAAAACAACAAAAAAACATTTTTTTTTCCATTGCATTTCTTTGCTTTTTATTTTGTTTTATTTTTGCATGGCTCTGCTCTGCTTTTTGTTTATTTTTTTTGTTTGTGTATGTTTTTGTTTTATTTTGCAGTTTAAGCAAATCTGTCGCCATAATGTAGGACTTCAATGCAACACAATTTTTTTTGGCAATTAGGAAGAAAAAAAAAAAAAAAACATTGCATGGTTTGCCTAAATTAATCTATACTTCATTTGGTGCTCACTAGTTTGGGACCAAATACCAATTACTTTTTTAGTAATTAAAATAGATTTAACAGTATTATGACACTTTTGTGTGATATCATTCTAAATAATACGTTTTTAATACTAGCTATGTATAAAACAAAATTATCTAGCATGTCTAATAGTTTCCTCTATTAGGGACATTGGGACATTTATTGAACTTAAAAAAAGGCCAATTTTGTACCCTATTTATGGAAAGTGCCATATGCACATCACTCTATCAGGGCATTTTTATTTCCTTACTGATCAGTCGTCAATTACATTCCATATTCCTGTCAAAATGCTTTACATTCCACTCTGCTTTTGGGAATGGGAATATGATTGTGCGGGCTACATGTAGCATCCTGTACAGATACAACTAAAGACAGCAGCTACTTTTGTATCGCATTAGTGCCTCTATAAGACCAGTGTTCGTTCGCTAGTGCTGAACGCTCCCATCCTACGCTCTCGAGAATGACAATATGCTAGTTTGTGTCGGTGCATTCCAATGAAAGGCATGGCCTGAAATGCGTCCAATAAACTTTTAGGGGAAAATATCTTCTGTTGCCATGCTGCTACGCTTAAAAGGTGATTTGAGAACATTTTCTTGTGGAATTGTATTACTGAATCAGTTTCGAATCACTGTGTGTGTGTTTTAGTGATGAATGTGCATATATATCTCTCTTTCAGTGCTGTGTCAATCTAGCGCATATCACGGTGCACTGTAGTATTTGAAAAGAAAAATGTACGTTACAATTCTGATACTAATTGGCTGGATGGGTTTTGTGCCAAATGTCATTCAACATTCAGGGATTTAAAAAAAAAAAGTATTGCTGTAAAACTGTCAATATCTGATGGTCATATGATCTGGGGGAAAAACAGCTGGTTTACAAATGATTTGCTTAAGGCTGTAATAAACAAACTGAACATTTAGCACCTGATATGCCGTTGTAAATGTGTGTATGTGTGTGACAGAGCGACAGACTTGAGCATTTTTCACTCAACGTACGAAGATGACGTCCATGCCAGTTTGTTTTACAATCAGCTGCTGCTGGAAACGTTTTGTGACCGGCAAAAGTGTTTGTATCTTGCACATTCTCATAGCTTCCACTGGCCAACTGTAAATACCAAATAAATGACTTTTAAAGGGTGTGTTTGTGTCAATGGAGTTTGTTTGTAATCCAGTGCATCTGATTCCACAACAACAGTCTTGACAGAAGGTTTTGTCTGTCTATTCAGTAAGTATTTTATCATTTTTCTTTATTTAGGATCAATATTGTAACATATATATACACATCCACCTTATTTTTCAAGAAGCAAGCCATTTTCTGTGAATGTGCGAGACTTCCGGTTCATTAGCCACTGTATGAAAAAACAAGCGTTACGAACCCTGGTGAAAAACCAGCATATGCTGGTAGGTATGTTTTGATGCTGGAATGCTGGTTAGGTAGGTTTTGATACTGGTTTAAGCTGGTCCTTAGCTGGTTTTTGCTGGTCCTTTGCTCGTGTTTGCTGGTCATGTTGCTGATCAAGGACCAGCATAAACCAGCATCAAAACCTACCTAACCAGCATCCCCGCATCAAAACATACCTACCAGCATATGCTGTTTTTTTTCACCAGGGAACAAGTGCATCCCAGCTAACAGGGAACGTTCCCAGAACATTCACCAACGTTCTTTAAAAGTTGTGTAAATGTTAGTACGAAACGTTATTAAAATAATGTTTTTGGAACGTTCTTATAACATTGTTAACGTTCTTGTAACATTGAGAGAAAACGTTCTCAGAACAACGTTCTTGGAACATTTTTAGGACGTTATTGGGACGTCTTTGGGACGTTACTTGTACTTAATGAACGTTCTCTTAAGGTTGAGAGAAAACGTTCTTACAACAACGTTCTTGAAACGTCTATGGGACGTTACTTGTACTTAATGAATGTTCTCATAATGTTGAGAGAAAACATTTTTAGCAGAACATTCTTAGAATGTTCCTGTAATATTATTAATATAGGCCAAATTGTAAAATATATTTAAGAATTATATATGGTAAATGTCATAGCCTGTGACATTCACTATACATAATTATTAATTGTGCTCATTATAAACAACAGTCTTGCTTGTGATTTTGATCAGTTATTCTATAATACAAAAAATTAAGATCTTTTTCATTTATTTAAAATTCAGGTGACATTTTATCACAATCTCCTTTGTTTTTCAAATGGCACAACAGTAACAAATGAAACCACACTGAAATAAGTTATTAATTTAACTTTTTTTAACTGCATAAAGAATTTAACTGCAGTTTAAACGTGTACGTGCACATAACATAGCATAACATAACATAACATAACATAAATAAATGAAAGTCTTGATTTTATATTAATTTAAAGAATATAATATTAAAATGACCACTCATTATAATAATAAAAATTGTACAGAAATCATTATCATCACTGTCCTGTTATATTACTGTGCAATGCCGCGAGAAAGTTTATGCATTTGATCATAGTCCCTTTAAGACAAGTCATTTCACTCGACACCTCCCAGGCATGCAAGCGCAGCTCCTATCTCTTTGAATAAGGAAACATCAAATTTACATTTTTGTAGCACTTGCAGCACAGATCCTAATAAATGGTTTTGCATAGCCACACTAATGACTTCATAAGCATTTTGTAATAACACAATTTGTAACATCAGCCAATCTGTTTACTTTACAGATGGAGTGTGAAGAGACAGGCCATGGACCACAGTTCCCGCAGTGATAGTTTTTCAGCACCCACACACAATTCAGAAGTTCTCACTGATTAAATGTTAATATGATAGTTTACGTTTACCTGTGAAGTTGTCCTTGTCATGAATATTAAACTAAATGTAAAACTTTTTTACATGATAGGCAATTTTCACTAATCTGTTTAATCTGTTAATGAGGTTTTTTTTGAAAGTGTGCATCTTTATTAATTAAAATACCTGAAATGCCTGCAATGTGCTTGTATCTGGAATGTTGTAATAATGATGTTGAAAGATGATGTTGCAACACTGCTAATCTTAAAATAACATTTTATTAAACTATACTTTGTAAAGTTCCAAATAATTGTTTTTAGAACTTTGTATTTTTAGTAAAATGTGGGTAATGTTGTAGGAATGTTATGCTCACAATAAAATAACGTTCTAGTAACATTAAGCAAACTGGACATTTTATTGTTCTTGGAATGTTCCAAATAAACGTTCATAGAACGTTATATTTTTAATGAAATTTAGGTTGCAAGAACATTGTAGGAACGTTATGCTAACCATAAAATAACGTTCTAGTAACGTTAAGCAAACTGGACATTTTAACGTTCTTGGAATGTTCCAAATAAACGTTCATAGAACGTTATATTTTTAATGAAATTTAGGTTGCAAGAACATTGTAGGAACGTTATGCTAACCATAAAATAACGTTCTAGTAACGTTAAGCAAACTGGACATTTTAACGTTCTTGGAATGTTCCAAATAAACGTTCATAGAACGTTATATTTTTAATGAAATTTAGGTTGCAAGAACGTTGTAGGAACGTTATGCTAACCATTAAATAACGTTATAGTAACGTTAAACAAACTGGACATTTCCACGTTTTTGGAACATTCCAAATAACGTTCCCACAACCAAAACAGAACGTTAGCAAAACGTTCCCAGAACAAAAATTTGTTAGCTGGGATTAAACTTTGCACTACAAACCAGTGTGTTCATAATTAAGATAATACATTAAAATAATATGGTAAGACACACCAATTTGCAATATCGAGCAGCAAAGCGAGCTGTTTTGTACAGCTAAAATAGCTGGAAGCTAATGACACCGGAAGCCGGACCCATTAAATTCAGCGTTGCCGGAATTAGGCTACTTTAACACCGTTGCCGCGGGTTGTGACCGCAATAACGTAATATTTAACCCCTGGGATGCGAATTTTGCTAGGGGAACCCTTCCAATAAACCTGTATTTTGCCCCCTGGAATGTGACTTTTAACGGGGGACCCCTTCAAAACGCGATTGGGCTAGTTTTGAGTAGCTGGGCAGGTTCTGTTGTGAAAACCTGGCGAGCCTGATTACATTACTTACCATAGATATATACAGCTTGTTTCTATACACTGCAACTAGTTATACGCATGTATGAATAGCGTTATATCTTCGGTAGGTTTCAGAAAATGCTTTTGCTAAACTAACACAAGACGACGCTGTTAGGAAGGCGTTTAAAAACCTGTAATATTGAGGTAATGCATATTAAAAACACAAACCAACACATTCGTACCTGTTAAAGTTTATTCGGTTTCATCAGGAATTAAAATTCAGGCGAATTTTCCAAACAAAGGCTGCACAATGTTGTTGGAGCTTGATGAAACTCGTTGATTTTTATTGTGAGTGACCACATATAAACGTTTAAAGATGGCGGACGCGTCAACGTATCTGGAGCTGTCGAATGTGGCAAGAAAAATAAGGTAGGTAATATTGTTAAATACGTTTAGTATAGTATTTATTTTCTTTTTATTTGTGTTTTTGCTTTGGTTTTGTTGTGCCTTTCAAGCAAACCTGTCATCACAATTGACTTTATGCTGCGTTCCAAACAACTCGAAATTCGGATTTTTCCCAACTCCTACTTGGAAAAATAACATCTGGAACATGGCTGGAAGTCAGATATCAGACCTGTGAAATCAGGGCAGATCGATCTACCCCGATCAGCAGGACGCGTACTTTGACGTCACTGCTTCCAACTAGCATAGAGTCAAGGTACCTTCCCAGATAGCACACGTACGTCTGCAAGATGTCTGTTAAAGATTACTTGATCTGGAAAGCATCTGCTGTGTACAAACATCTGACACACATCTGTAAGATGTCAGTTTTACATACATTCTAAATCATAAACATCTTAAAGACGTCTAATAGCCGTCTATTTGACATCTAATAGGAAACGTCCTATAGACATATTGCAGATGTAAATGCAGACGTCAAATAGACGTCTCCGAGATGTACGTGTGCTATCAGGGTTATGTCAAACTTAAAAACATTAGACAACCGAAAGACAGAAGACAACAATCGCAGCCCTAAAATAGGGGGGCTACATAATTTAAAAACTGTTTGAATTTTAGCAATTGTTTATTTTTAACAAATACATTAAATAAACCACTTAAACATTTAAAATAGATGAAAAACTAAAAAAATATAGAAGATAAATGTTGCTATTGTTGTGAATGTTGCAGTCTATCATTTGGGTGGAGCTAGCAGGTTTGGGACCTTGTTTTTTTTAGTAAAGTGAAGGATCAGGATTCACTTTCATTTTATTGTTATGGAACAAAACAGAACATGAAATGATACATGAAGAACATGAAGGCCTCCTTACTCAATTTCTTTTAAATATTTTTTGTAAAATAATGGTTATGTACTTATTTATCATTCAGGGTGTAACAGTGGTTACACGTTCTGTAAATCAAAACCAATAAAACACACGAAACCATCATGAATATACAGCTTACATTCAAAAAGATGCTTTTTAAACTGGAATTCTTTTCTCAGTGTTTTTCTTTATTTGTCATTGACCCTTAATTCAATAAAACATCTAACCTAAGCAAAAATAAATAAATAAATAAATAAATAAAATGGAAACTTCAAAAAGTTATATAAATGATGAAATGCAATCTGGTGTGTTTATTTTCTGCATAAAGGCCTCAGTTACAAATGAATGAGGAAGTCTAAATGCCAAACAGCCACCTCTCCTGGGCAGGTTCACCAACATGCCAAAGATTTTCACGGTTATTTGCAAGTTGAAACGCTGCAGATCCTCACATGTGACAGACTGGCTCTCCTGTGCTTCTGCCTCACTTTTCTTGACGCTCTACTGCCATCCAGCGGTAACCAAAAAGATTTCTTGTAAATACATGTGCCGTACATTACTGTATTACAGCGTTTTCTTAGGATTGTGAATATGAATCAAGGCACTCCGTGGTAAGAAGCTGAATATCCGCAGCGCCCACTACTAGAAACAATGACTGAAATCCTGCTGTTCATCTCAGCCACGATTCCTAGCAATGTGCACTGCAGGTCAGAAACTCCAGGTTTAATGCTACATCTGAAATAAAACAGGGGTATATTTTTGAAATTTCATCCACATGTGCACTTTAATAGAGCATGATAGCTTCAAAAGGAAATGATCTTTGAGCATTAGTGCTTAATATTAAATTTCAAGCAGTGTGACGTCCAATAATTCAGCTTATTTCGGTTTTATTTTAAACACTTATTTCAGTCTTATTTCAGAATGTTCCCAATTTGTGTATACTATTCATGCTGTTTTTATTACATAATATGAAATATTCGTACTGTAAAAATTGGTTTATCACCGTCAAAATTCAACAAATGCAGTGAAATGCACCAATACTATGCTTTAACTATATTACTTAATAGTTGTAGCTTCCAATGCTTTCGATTTTAAATGTATAACTATTAGAATTGTCATCTGAAATTGCTAAACATGCTATTTACAGTACCCTATTAAAATATAGTAGTATTACTATATAAAATAGTATTTAAAAATGTATTTAAAGTACGGACGCCTTTCTGAGTCTATTTTCGTTGGTACCGTTTTTATTATTTATTGTTTATAAAATCTGATTTAGCGGTAAAAACGCTGTGAACTATATTTTCCTCCACTGTTGTTCTGGGATTCTGTCCTAAACTATTTTATTTAGTGAGGGCCACAGAAATCTTTATTTAAACGTCATTGAGACAGTCAACAGACAGCAGCGTTTTTAAAAGTTGAACTTGACGCGCCATCTTAAAACGCACCGTGAGACGCGACGCAACTACCAAAGATCTGAGAGACGAACATGTGTGTAAAAAAAACACGAAGGAGCGAAAGAAAACGCCATACGTTAACGCCTAGGCTTTGTGTAATCAACTGTAAGTGCTCATTTTTATCGTATTTAATACCACACTCAACTGTACGTCACTAAAAGTGCCTGTCAGTTACGCAAACTGCTCCCCTCAGAAATGACAGTTGCTTACCTTAGAGAAACGCAGCAGCCGCAGCAACGGTCCAAGCGCTCGCCTCGTGTTGAAACAGGGATATTTACACACCCAATACTCAGCGCTGACAAACTCCAAAGAGTTTTAAACCGTCCACCTCGACACTTTCTCCTCCTTGAGTGTAAAGTGGCAGCGTTTAGGTGTGTCGACGCGCAGGTGTGAATGTACCTCTATAGGCTTTGCTTTAATTCTCGTCATTTACCCTTTTCGGGCCGATAAGCCTGCGGCACATCTTCAGGAAAAACCGGTACAGGTGGTCACATGAGGGTGTGTCGAGTCAGTGCTAATTAAACTCAAACAGGTTGGATATGCGTGTAAAAACTTATTCTGTTGAATAAAAAAATACTGATCGGACTACTTGAAAAATAAGTCCACCACGTTGGTTATTTTGCTTTTTGCAGTGAGGGAAACTGGAGTCTTGAAACGCGAGTCGAACTCGAGTCCCACTTAAAGCTAAAGTGTGTGTTTTTCGACGTTAAAATGATCTTTTTCTCTTATTTTAATATGCAAAGGGAAGTATAAATGAGACATTTGTGGGTTAATGTTCCCAAAAAGCATAACATCTGTGATGCACTTGCTCTGCTATTTATATAGTAGGGCCTACAAGGTGCCTGAGAGTAAAGTACTGCAGTACAAGTAATGCTTCCAAACAAAATCCCTCATTTTCACTCCATTATACGTGTGATTGATAAAGAGAGCAAGCCACATGCATTCCCATAGTTTTGTGTCGTTGGGCCTCAGGCTGTGTTTACAGGAATGATATCTGACAGGTTTGAGAGCGGCAGTCCTGCAGGGCACATGCTGGGAGTTTTGACATGAAAGCGTAACTGATGATTAAGGGTTTAGCCGGTTACACTTTTATAATGTCTTTATTTAGTTTTAAAAAAATCATCAGTAAGAAACATTATTGTGATACATAGTGAATTTATGTAAATTGGGGACATTTTGTAATTGAGGCGACTGGGAAAAACTGGCCGAATTATCCTGAATTCACCCTGTGCTTGATAGGAAGGTCTAATGATTCAACTGATGTACAATATTGTATTTAAAAATGCATCAGCACAGAAGAAGATATTTAGTAACCAAACAGCTGATGGTAACCACTGGAAAAAAATGAACTGTGGAAGTTAATGGTCAACTGTTTGGTTACCAATTTTCTTTAAAATATCTTCGTCTGCACTTAACGGAAGAAGAAAAAACGCATATAGGTTAGGAACAAGTAGAAGGTGAGTTAATGATGATAGAATTTTCATTTTCGGGTGAACTATAAACAATTTGCTTCTACACAGAAATAATAATTTGCTTTCCAGTCAAACAGTCTACAGAAGTACCACAAGATGGCACTAGATTCTGTCATTGTAATATACACTATTAATTATTTTGGTAACGCTTTAGATTACAACCCGCAAAGAACTACGTAAGTAAACTGAATTTACGGTGTATGTTTCTGTAATTATAGTGTACCTAAAAAGAACGTACATGTAGGTATACGGGAACAATATGTTACGTTTTGGTAATAGAGAGTAACAACCAGATATACAACCTGCAAAGAACTGCGTAAGTAAACTAAAGTTACGGTGAAGGTTTCGTATTTATATTGTACCTACGTGTAAGTATAAGTGAACAATAGGTTACGTTTGGGTAATAAGGGGGTAGCAAACAGATATACAAATAATTTATAATAGATTAATTTAAAAAACTTAACAGGTACCTATTCTGTTAAATCGTAAGTTTGGTGTATCTATACGTAAGCTTTTTAAAATTACTGGGAAATTATACTCTTGTTCCATGTAATTACAGGGTAAGTGTGCCCTCTGCGGGCTGTAAATTAAAGTGGCGATTGTTCCCCTCTTGTTCAACGAAGTTACAGGGTACAATACATATAACAACGTGACGTAAAATGTGGTTCTACAAAATGTACATTTATTTACATTTTTACAGACACTAAATGTACAATACTGACATATTTACATCATCTAAACATTTAACGTTTACTTCATATGAAATTATAACATTTCATTCTGTTCTGTGTGATTTCTGTTGCCAGCTCGTTTCCAAGAATAGGTCTACATAATGTTATCATGACTACACGTTAAACCCTTAAAATAAATAATATTTCTGCAATCGTTTAATCATTCATGTAATATTAACTTCGTTTGCCGTGGTGGAACACAAAGGCGTTTTCTCTAACATGCTGTGACTAACAATAGAACCATAAAATACACCGAACACACATCATAATTACAAATTAAACCATTTTATTTGTGTGCTGTAACCCAGATCTTCAGAATCCATACGATTTGCGAGGACCAGAACCGAATTCAAGGCTTTGTCCGGCGATCTTCATCTCAATCTCTAGCAGCGAGTCCAGCAGCAACAGCCATAAACCCGTGCTAAAGTGCATTTTGCAACAGGAAAATCGGACGTTCATTGGCTCTCGCCTGCATTCGTCACAGATTACGACATGCCGTGTTTCTGGTGAGATGTGTTGGAATGACGCGCGGGCGCCTTCGAGGAGTGGATCAAGACAATAATCTGGATAATATTTTCAGCGATTAACAATTTAAATTCTGCTCTCATCCTACTGCACCTCAAACCTACTGTATTCCGCCAGAGAGGACTGCGGCTGCAAACGCATCGTTATTTGGATTACTTTTTTGTATGGCTGTTGACATGTTTGCAATAAATAAATGATTGTGATTGCACTTTCCTGTTTTTTTTTTAATATTTTTATTACTGTTCAGTCATAGTTAACGTTAGGTTTAGAGGTAGAAGTGGGATTAGCGACTATAAAAAATATTTTTACTTACTTACCCTGTAACTTCCTTGAACAAGGGGGAACAATCGCCACTTTAATTTACAGCCCGCAGAGGGCACACTTACCCTGTAACTACATGGAACAAGAGTATAATTTCCCAGTAATTTTAAAAGCTTACGTATAGATACACCAAACTTACGATTTAATAGAATAGGTACCTGTTAAGTTTTAAGTAATTCCATTATAAATTATTTGTATATCTGTTTGCTACCCCCTTATTACCCAAACGTAACATATTGCTCCCTTATACTTACACGTAGGTACAATATAAATGCGAAACATACACTGTAACTTCAGTTTACTAGCGCAGTTCTTTGCAGGTTGTATATCTGGTTGTTACCCCCGAATTACCAAAACGTAACATAGCCTATTGTTCTATTATACCTACACATACGTACTAATAGGTACACTATAATTACAGAAACGTACACCGTAAATTCAGTATACTTATGTAGTTCTTTGCAGGTTGAATATCTGGTTTGTTATCCCCTTATTACCCAAATATAACATATTGTTCCCTTATACCTACATGTACGTTCTTTATAGGTACACTATAATTACAGAAACATACACCGTAAATTCAGTTTACTTACGTAGTTCTTTGCGGGTTGTAATCTAAAGCGTTACCATTATTTTTTTAAAGAACCTTTTAGACTTTACTTGAATGGGATTTCAAACAAGGTGAAACCGAACTAAAAAGTATGTGTTAGTACAGTCATCATTTTAGGTACTGGAATACATTTCTGGGCAAGAGCCAAAGCATACAGTACACCGCACTGGTGTTTCTGGCATGTTTTCTTTCTTTCAGTGTCTTTCATCTAAGTATTTACCTCTAAGTTTGAACAAAAATAAGTTTCTTTTCACAATATATACTGACATGTGTTTATAATCTTTCACTGAGTTTAAATGAATTTCCAAAGATATGGAAATCTTTATTTGTTATTCCATTGTTAAAAGTATGAGATCCTTCCAATATGAATAACTATAGGCCGATTTCTTAACATTGTATTCAAATCTCTCATTAGTGTACAGACTTCATATCTTATGGAACATGATATTTTATCACACAATCAGTCATGTTTCAGGAAACAACACAGCACAACTATAGCTGCAACAAGGGTTTTAAATGCATTATAATGCTTAAATTTAAAAATAAAAATCTTAACTGAAAATAAAATCAAATTAAAAAATATAATGTATAAAAATGAAAAAATAAAAAAATGTAATAAAAATCTTATAAATAGGGTATTAAAGCAATAAGCCCCAAGACGCCGTGGTTTACAGTGAGTTTACCCTGCGAAGCGGAGTGCCTTAAACCACCATAGCTGTTATAAATTCACCGTAAACCACTGATTCATGGGGCTTATTGCTTTTATAAAACGTTATTCCAAATATGTAGTATGGTTTCACAAAATAAAACAGAGCAAATAAAGTGTAATGATATTAATAAAAACTGTATTCTTCCACCAAACAATGTAGTTCCTCAGAAAGTGTTGTGGTTGCTACAAAGTGGTTGCCAAGCAACACTCAGAAGTAAACAAAGGTGTATGTTTGTAGAGTAAGTCACAACAAGGACCGGAATTATCTGTTTTATAAATTATATTTTATCTCTCTTATTTTTCCTGTAAGAGCAGGCGCAGCCATTTGTACATTTTTTGGGTCTGCTTTCTGGTTTCATCCGTGTCCAGCTGTTTTTAGCTGTACAAAACAGCTCGTTTTGCTGCTTGATATTGCAAATTGGTGTGTATTACCATATTATTTTAATGTATTATTTTAATTATAAACACACTGGTTTGTAGTACAAACAGTTTTACTGTTTACTGCACGTTGTTATTCTTCTCATTATTTCCCTATATCGGATATCAAACCTTACGTCCGCATTAAAGAATAAAGTGGATAGGGTTTTGGCACTGGATAAAAGTCATTACTGTGTATCACTTTTTATTGACCTGATGACGGCATTCAACACTGTTGACTTCAGTATACTAAAAAACTGAAACTAATTGGATTTTCAAATGACATAATCTCTTGGATTGAAAGCTACTTGAAGGAGAAGTCCATTTTCAAAACAAAGATTCACATATGATGTACTCACCCACTTGTCATCCAAGATGTTCTTGTCTTTCTTTCTTCAGTCATAAAGAAATTGTTTTTTGAGGAAAACATTTCAGCATTTTTCTCCATATAATGGACTCATATGGTGCCCCGATTTTGAACTTCCAAAAAGCAGTTTAAATGCGGCTTAAACTATCCCAATGCGATCGTAAAGGAAGAAATGTCTTATCTAGCGAAACGATTGGTTATTTTCATTAAAAAAATACAATTTAAATACTTTTTATTCTCAAACGCTCATCTTGCCTTGCTTTCGTTGAACTCTGTGTATTCTGGCTCAAGACAGTTAGGGTATGTCAAAAAACTCCCATCATATTTTCTCCCTTAACTTCAAATATAATTTCTAAATCATCCTACATCGCTGCAGAAGTAACGACCCAGTCTTTGAAAAGTGAATATGCAAAGAAGATCAAACACAGTTAACAAAAAAGGTAAAACACCGATATAGAATGATTTTGAAGTTGAGGGAGAACATGAGATGGAAGTTTTTCGACATACCCTAACTGTCATGAACTGGAACAAAAACAATTTAGGCAGAATAAGACAAGAAGAGCATTTGACATTAAAAAGTATATAAATTGTATTATTTTTATAACCAATAACCAATCGTTACGCTAGATAAGACCCTTCTTTCTCGGCTTTAAACTGCATTTTGGAAGTTCAAAATCGGGGCACCATAGCAATCCATTATACGGAGAAAAATCCTGAAATGTTTTCCTCAAAAACATTTCTTTACGGCTGAAGAAAGAAAGACATGAACATCTTGGATGACAATGGGGTGAGTACATTGTATGTGAATCTTTGTTTTGGAAGTGGACTTCTCCTTTAAGCTGGGCTCACACTACAGGATTTTTAGTCTGATTTTACATAACATATGTAAACATTAGTTGCTGAAATGAGGATCTGTTGCGTAAGATCATGTGAGATGCTCCCTCCGGCATGATAATCTTAATAATATCTTGTAGTGTGTGATGTTGATTTTCAAATCTTGTATTGTGTGCATGTTTAAGATTATAGGAAAGATAATCTGCAAAGATTCTCCTTATGTATGCGCTGCAACCAGATTTCATAATCGGTTTCATAATCACAATGGGCCTCATTCATGAAACTTGCGTAAATATGTGAGTAAATTCTGAGGAATCTGTGCATAAAACAGACCTTCCTGAAAACTCTCCTTCGGATTGGCTCCAGTATATTGCATGAATGCAAAAAAGACTAATAGGCCATATGCCTAACAATAAATATTCAATAACGTGTGTCCACCAAAGAGTTTTTAGCCAGCTAAAAACTGCAGCTGGTGGCGCTTGAAAACGCTTTGGTGGCAGAGCATTTTTCCAGTTGAGATGATTTAGTTGCTATGATTTGGAATAATCACGGCGGCAAAGTATTACTAATTTTTAAGAATTTTACTGAATATAAAAAAGCAGTAATATTGACTTCTCCATTGTTGTAGGTAGTCATTGTACAAATAGGATGGTTGGTCGGTATTTGTCCTGCCCCTCCTCTGTTGACGGTTTGGTCGATAGGGACAGTGATGAGCACTGCATTTTACAGTTATTAACTCAACTGTAAAGAAAAAAATTCAAAAAGAGGGCAAGGGCAATGAATGTGTCATTTTTATGGGAGTACATTAAAATACAGTGCCAGAAAGAACACAGAACATTTTAAGCACCATTTACACGTGGTATGGAGCAGGTGTAATTTTTTTTTCCAAACCAGCTAACATTTTGAAAATACAAACATTTTCATGAATTCAAAAGTTTACATCAAAATGGCTTTACTAATAATTTACACAAACATTAGTTCTGCTATGAATGAGGCCCAATGTGTGCAAATATAAGGCCATTCATCTGCACCATTGCAGATTACGAGGGGTGTTCCTCAGGGCTCTGTTTTGGGGCCTCCGCTTTTTTTATTTACATTAATAATGTTGATTTTACTATTAATAAGGTTCATTTTTATTTTATGCTGATGACACTGATTTATTATAGTGCACCTAAATTACAAGCGCAAAAAAAAGGTGTTTTACAAAAATGCACATCTAACAATAAATTAAAAAATGCACTGTAAAATATTTTCCAGTTTATGGTAATGGGACCTTCGCATAAAAATAAAGCTGAATTCTGATTCTAAAAAAACTATCCGCGACATAACATCCTTGCAGTTAAAGAAACAAATAGAGTTGGGTAGTAACTGATTACATGTAATCTGGATTACGTAATCTGATTCCAAAAATGAAGTACTTGTAATTAGATTAAATTACATTTTAAAATACCCATAATCAGGCTAGAGTTACTTTTTTATGGATTACATGATTACATATTGTTTATACAATAGCAATAAATTATTCAGAATTTATTGATTCTCCCTAATTCCTCTTTTTCATCTTTTAAATGTCCCTTTCTAAAATAGCCACCTGCTTATATACATTCACAAAGTCTTCAGGTTTTGTGGACATTCATACAAAGATCAGTCATTAGTCAGGTGGCGACACAGCATTTGACCACTGGATTTACAAAAATCTTTTCCAGTTTAAGAAGCGTTTTAACATTGCATCAACTACTTTGATTTTTATTTGAATAATCACTCTGTAGGTTATTTAACCATGCATTTATATGTCTATGGAAGGCTTTTGTCTTTCAAACACATTAAAATGCACAAATTCACAAACTTTTTTTGTCATTTAAACCTCTTTTACCTAATATATTTACTTGAGATTTTAAAGATAATTATTTTAATAATCAAGTATCACATTTGCATGTTCATGTTCTCTGATGCTGGTTATATTCACATTACATGCAGGTAAACAAATATACACTATATTGCCAAAGGTATTCGCTCACCCATCCAAATAATCAGAACAGGCCCGTAGCCAGCCTAGTGGAAGGGGGGGTTCTTTTTTTCCAAAAAGTGGACCTTTTTCAGTTCCCACCCATTTTGTATTTAGCTATGAGGTTCAAATACTTCATTTTGTTGACTACTCATGCACTAATTTGTGCTGTATTATCATGTGTGCTGGTATCTTAATAAGCATGATTTTTTGATTCACCAGAAATATTTACTACAATGTTGTCAAACTGCTTACCAAGATATCGCCTTGTTCAGTAAATATACACAAATACCTAAAGCAATAAGTTATTTAATTAAATGAATGACATTTTTAATGCAATAAAATCACAGATTCTTTGTACTGACACATATCCAAATGGTGGGTGGACGTGTGTCCCTCTAGGGGGGTCTGGGGGCATGGAGAAAATTTTACACATTTTAAAGTGAAATTCATTAATTTGGTGTACTTTAAGAACTCAAAAGTAAGAGCTCCAACCCATGTTTATTGTGCAAACTGAACAAACAAAAAAGTTGATGACAGTCTGAAAAAATGGTTCTAGAACTGCCCCTGGTGAGAATATACTGTGTTCTTCCTTGACCCATGCTACACCCTTCCACTGTGTTTTCTGAGCCCCCATTCTGGGTCCCTTTCAACCTCTGAGCCCTATGCAGTCTTTCCTCCTTTTCAAAATACAAATATCAAGAAAGAAATTTTATGCAGAAAAAAAAAAAAAAAAAGTATTTATTTATTTTATTTTTTTTTTAAAACCTGCAGAAATAGAATTAATATGGAAAAAGCAAGTTGTCTAGTAATATGTTAAACTGATATCCTGATTTACAGCTCAGATAATGTTCATTATCAAAAACAGTAACATCTGTTAAAACTGTAACAACCTTATTTTTTTTTTTTTCCAACTTTATTATGGACAGGACAGATCAGAAAGGACAGGAAGTGATATGGGGGGCGGGATCGGGAAAGGTCCCCGAGTCGGGACTTGAACACGGGAAGCCTGGAGCACGCTGCCCACAAGGCCATCGGCGCCGACAACAACCTTATTTTTGTATGATGAAATTATTAATAAAAATTACTCACCTCAATACCATGGTATAAAAATGAACGACATGGCTTCTAGGCATTTGTATGAAGAACGGTGGTCTTAATATAAATGCACAAATGCTATTAATCACAAAATACTGTAATTATATTCCATTAGTCCTTTAATAGATTTAATACATGTCTACATAATAATATAACAGTTCGATATGTCCCACAATTCTGCTGCAATGCGATAGTGCAGTCAGTGTTACAGTAAAAATAATCCATATTAAATGATTCTGACTATCGTTGCGCACAGTGTTTCTCCTGTTTGTCAGCGCTGTTTAAATCGCCATGTCATTGTGTTCTTCACCAAATTCAAGCGCTCTAGTAAACTTGAGCTCCGCGGCTGTTTGAACTGTGATCCGAGCGGATAAATGGTCCATGTGGCTCACTTCAAACGACTAGCACATTTATCCATAACGCGATTTTTGTCTTTCCGTCCCCAAATTTAAGACCTCTTGAAATGATGATTAAGTTTTTATTTTGTTATACTTACTAAGGTATTTAATACTTTTTATGGCTTTAAAAGTGCGTTGTTATTTAAAAGAACACTTGTTTTTTTAAAAAAAAACACGTACATAAATTCCGGACCTTTGACTGGATGGGGTGGGTCGTTCGAACCACCCGAACCCCCCCTTGCTATGGGCCTGCAGAATCAGGTGTTCCAATCACTTCCATGGCCACAGGTGTATAAAATCAAGCACCTAGGCATGCAGACTGTTTTTACAAACATTTGTGAAAGAATGGGTCGCTCTCAGGAGCTCAGTGAACTGTGATAGGATGCCACCTGTGCAACAAGTCCTGTCGTGAAATTTTCTTGCTCCTAAATATTGCACAGTCAACTGTCAGCTGTATTATAAGAACGTGGAAGCGTTTGGGAACAACAGCAACCCAGCCACGAAGTGGTAGGCCACGTAAACTGACGGAGCGGGGTCAGCGGATGCTGAGGCGCATAGTGCGAAGAGGTCGGCAACTTTCTGCAGAGTCAATCGCTACAGACTTCCAAACTTCATGTGGCCTTCAGATTAGCTCAAGAACAGTGCGCAGAGAGCTTCATGGAATGGGGTTCCATGGCCGAGCAGCTGCATCCAAGCCATACATCACCAAGTGCAATGCAAAGCGTCGGATGCAGTGGTGTAAAGCACGCCGCCACTGGACTCTAGAGCAGTGGAGACTCGTTCTCTGGAGTGACGAATCGCGCTTCTCCATCTGGCAATCTGATGGACGAGTCTGGGTTTGGCGGTTGCCAGGAGAACAGTACCTGTCTGACTGCATTGTGCCAAGTGTAAAGTTTGGTGGAGGGGGGATTATGGTGTGGGGTTGTTTTTCAGGAGCTGGGCTTGGCCCCTTAGTTCCAGTGAAAGGAATTCTGAATGCTTCAGCATACCAAGACATTTTGGACAATTCCATGCTCCTAACTTTGTGGGAACAGTTTGGAGCTGGCCCCTTCCTCTTCCAACATGACTGTGCACCAGTGCACAAAGCAAGGTCCATAAAGACATGGATGACAGAGTCTGGTGTGGATGAACTTGACTGGGCTGCACAGAGTCCTGACCTCAACCCGACAGAACACCTTTGGGATGAATTAGAGCAGAGACTGAGAGCCAGGCCTTCTTGTCCAACATCAGTGTGTGATCTCACAAATGCGCTTCTGGAAGAATGATCAAAAAATTCCCATAAACACACTCCTAAACCTTGTGGACAACCTTCCCAGAAGAGTTGAAGCTGTTATAGCTGCAAAGGGTGGACCAATGTCATATTGAAACCTATGGATTAGGAATGTGATGTCACTTAAGTTTATATGCGAGTCAAGGCAGGTAAGCAAATACTTTTGGCAATATAGTGTGTATATATTTTTTATTGATTTTAAAATAACAAGTTAAATGAATTTTTAGTTTTTTAGTAAACTTATAAACCCCCTGCATTTCCTTTACAAACACCAGTTTGGGAAACCTCGACCCAATGTAATAACAACAAATGGAATATATATTCTTAATTTCTTGTATTTTTATGTCAATATGGTGCAGTATTACCCTATTTAAATTAATGTGTTAAACACGTTAGTCAAAAAGTAATCCAAAAGTAGTCAGATTACATTACCTAAAATGTGTAATGTAATGGATTACATTACTAACTACAATTTTGGTGTAATTTGGAATCAGTAACAGATTACAATTTGTCAGTAATCTACCAAGCTCTGGGTATAACTAAGTGAAAAAAGTATCTTATTCTCACAAAAGCTGCATTTCTTTGATGAGAAGCACAGTACAAAAAAGTGAAATACTTTTATAATTTAAAATAGCTCTTTTCCTTTTAAATATATTTTAAAATGTAATTTATTCCTGTGATGCAAAGCTGAATTTTCAGCATCATTACACCAGTCTTCAGTGTCTCACGATCCTTCAGAAATCAGAAATTACTACCATTTAAAGTTTTGGAGTATGTTAAAAAAAAAAAAAAAAAAAAAAAAGCCTTGAAATAAAATAAACAATATATTTTTTTCAACAGTATTATTAGTCACTGTTATTATTAGCGGATGACATGAACTTCACAAACTTCCCGACATATTAGCGTCCATCCACCCACCCACTCATTTGTTTCCTGTTACAATCACAACCCAAAAAGAGGAGGAAACATGATTATGAATGAAAACAATACATTTATCTTTTGGATTTGTCTGTGAGTAAATAGGTGTGAAACAAACTTTAAGACACCTCATGATCATGATGCATTTATCATCAGAAGGAATGTGCTGATTTATGCGGTTCACGTCATTTCACATGAAACATTACTCATCTCTTTCCCCATCAATGTTGGTACATCAAAATAAAAATGCAACCGTTTACATAAGGAATTCTTTTATCCATATTGACTTGATTTTGAGGGAAATAAACCAACAACCTTCTTCCAACCCAAAACTTCAACCGCTACTTCACACTTATAACTAGAAGAGTTCAAGCTAGATTTTTCCAGACTAAACCGGCTGCTTTCAAGAAAATCTGACCCAATGTCCTATCAGGATGGTTGATTCACACCTACTCTCTTGATTATAAATAGCAGCCCAGATTTCACAGTTTGCATTAGAGTACAGTGGACACGTCGCCTGAAAACTACATTCGTCTTCTAATTCATCCATGGCTCTTCAGCTCGTTGGTTATATTCTGTCCATTATCGGATTGTGTGGCCTTATCATAGGCACGTTTACCAATGAATGGAAAACCCTTGGTCACGAAAATGACAAGAGTGTGATTCTGGACAAATACAGCGGACTGTGGATGGAGTGCTCGGTTGATGGTTCGCTTCACATGCGCTGCACGAGTTACAGTTCTCTTCTTCATCAAACTTGTGAGTATCTGTCTAGTCGATTATAGATCCGTCTGTCGACTTCTGTTTGTAATCGCTGCTGTGTGTTCCTGCAGCTGAAATCCGGGTTAGCCGCGCAGTCATGATCATCAGCATCGTGGTTTTGAGCGTCGCCGCGCTGGTGGCCATTTCTGGTCTAAGGTGTACAAGATGTTTCGAAGAGAACGAGAAGGCGAAGGATAGAGCTGCCTTCTTAGGGGGAATCCTTTCTGTGTGTGGTGGTGAGTTCAACACAAAGTTATTAAATTACCAGTTATTTCTCAAATAAACTGGAGCCAGAATCTGGAGTTAAAAGCAACAAATATATCATTTCTTTGTAAACCGTTTACAGTGATGATTAGAACTTTTTAATTTAAAACAGCTATTTTTTGTAACATTATACATGTCTTTACTGATTTTTTTGATCATGTAAATGCATCTTTGCTGAATAGAAATACTATATATTTTACATGTACCGTACAAAAATATTTTTTGAAAAAATTATAGCTTTTATTTAGCACAGATGCATTATATTAGTCAAAAATGACAGTAAAGACATTTATGATGTTACAGAAGGTTTTATTTGGAGTAAAAATACTACACAATTTTACAAATGCACCACTGTTCACTTTTTTTGTTTTAATTTTGAATTATTTAATACTTTTGTCCAGAAAGGACACATTACATTGATCAAAAATAATGAAGACATTGAAGACATGAAGACATTTATAATGTTACAAAAGACTTTTATTACACATTTTATATATATATATATATATATATATATATATATATATAAACTTTCTGTTTTTCAAAGACAAATAAAAATATATGTTTTACAAATACACTACCATTTCCATTTATTTGTAAAAAATTAATACTTCTGTCCAGCAAATTGATCAAAAGTAACAGTGAAGACTATTATAATGTAAAAAGTGACAGTTAAGGCATTTGTAATATTACAGAGATATTTATTTCAAATAAATACATTTTTTCAAAGATAAATAAAAATGTTACATATTTTACATATGCATTACTGTTCTTTTTTTTTTTTAATTTCAAAGAAATTAATACTTTTCTCCAGCAAGGACACAGTAAATTGATCAGAAATGACAGTAAAGACATTTAAAATGTTACAAAAGATTTTTATTTCAAATAAATATATATTTTTTTAACCTTCTGTTTGTCAAAGACAAATAAAAATGCTATTTATTTTACATAAACATTACTGTAATTTTTTTAAAATAAAAATAAAAAAAACTGTTCTCCAGCAAAGACACATTAAATTGATCAAAAGTAACAGTGAAGACATTTACAATGTTACAAAAGATTTTTATTTATTTTTAAGTTTCTATCTTTCAAAGACGAATGAATATATTATGTCTTACATATAAGACATAATAATTAATACTTTTTTGCAGCAAGAACACATTAAATTGATAAAAAATGCCTGGAAAGACATTTGTAATGTTTTATATTAAAAAAATAATAATTTATAAATACTTTTTTTTTAAACTTTCTGTTTTTCCAGGATGAATAAAAATAATTTATATACTACATATTTTACATATACATTACAATTATTTATTATTATTGTAAAGAAATGAATACTTTTGTCCAGCAAGGACACATTGAATTGATCAAAAGTAATAATTAAGGCATTTATAATATTACAAAAGTTACAGAGATATTTATTTCAATTTCTTTTAACTTTCTACTTTTCAAACATAAATAAAAATATAAAATATTTTACATATATGCTACCGTTCTTTTTTTTTTTAAAGAAATTAATATTTTTGTCCAGCAAAGGATATACTAAATTGATCAAAAGTAACAGTAAAGATATATAATGTTACAAAAGATTTTTATTTCACATAAATAAGTTTCTATCATTCTACCATTTTTTTTTTTTTTTTTTTTTTTTTGTCATTATCATTTGTGTTTAGTGTTACATCCAGTATTGTTAACGTTTGTGTTCTCTTTTGTTTTGTTTTATGTTATGTTGTGATTGTGATACATTGTATTTTGGGACCCCCTCGAAAATGAGATGATACATCTCAAGGGGTTAATCCTAATAATAATAAACAAAGACAAATAAAAATATATATTTTACATGTATATATTACCATAAATGTATTTTTTTTTATTTAAAATAATTATAATAATAAAACCTTTTGTCCAGCAAGGACACATTAAATTAATCAAAACTAACAGTGAAGACATTTAAAATGTTACAAAAGATATTTCACATAAATAATTTTGTGTCATAAATATTTCACATAAATGAAAAACTGTCTGTTTTTCAAAAAAAAAAGTTACAACTGCTTCTAATCGTTACTACAGTTCAGCCTTATAAATATGTGCATTCTTCTTTCTACAACCAGGTCTGCTTGCTTTGGGCATAACCAGCTGGTTTATATATGGAATTGTTGATGATTTCTTTCAGAATGACACAGAGCCTGAGAGGTAGGTGTTGTTCTGTTTCATATTGTTTCTAATATTCATTATAGCATCATGCCTTTAGGAATCTATAATGTTGACATTGAATACTGACTATCTGTGCTGGATCCTTGTAGGTATGTCCCCGGCAAATCTCTGATTTGTGCATTTGTTGCATCTATGTTTTGTTTGTTCGGCGGCATTCTCTTATGCGCCGGCAGCGTGACGCATCTACAATCCAAGAAAATCCTCAGAAAGCATTCGGTTTCCAATCATCCTGGGAAAGAATATGTTTAATCACCCTGAGACCATCTGAACACCTAACATTAACTTTATATTATCCTTATTTTTACTAACATCCATGTGCTGGTATGATTGAACAGCTTCTGATGCATGTTTAGATGTTTGGGACGGGTCCAACATTGAACTGTGACTTCTGAGTCAGTTTAGCTGCTAGAAAACCAGAAGACTGGGATTGCTTAACTGACAGTTCAGCACTGATCACAGAGAAAGATTATGTCATATCCCAGTAATAGATTTACAGTAAATGTGGGGATATTTTTACTATTTTAAGATATTCTAAGATGTGATGTACTGTAAAATATATGTGACCCTGGACCACAAAAGCAGTCTTAAGTCGCTGGGGTATATTTGTAGCAATAGCCAAAAATACATTGTATGGGTCAAAATTATTGATTTTTCTTTTATGCCAAAAAACATTAGGATATTAAGTAAAGAGCATGTTCCATGAAGATATTTTGTAAAATTCCTACTGTAAATATATCAAAACTTGGTCCTTGGTCACATATGTCAATGAAAAATTAAGACAGGCTTCATTATTTCATGTTTGTTTTAAATCACTTCAGTATTTCATGTATTAGTATTATTATTTACAAAGGCTTGCTATCACCATATGCACTTGGTTGTTAACTCTTTGTAACCACTGAAATGATTTTCTTCATGCTATACCTATTACCTCTTACCTTACAATATCCAGCTTCACATTTGTTACGAAATAGATACAAAAACTATGAATGTCATATAGTCACGCAAAAATAATGTCACCGCATATATTTTGTTTTATATTTACATGAGTTAGGCCTATATGGCGCTGTTCTCGTGACTGATTCTAACTGTGCAAATAAACAAATACAATAAACTGTATTTTTGAACGTTCACCAGTAGCAGACTACTTTCATGTCTCTCTCATCACTCCGTGATGCTTTCTTGTTGGTTTTAGGCCAACCGCCGGTTTGAATGTCTGATTGGCGCCATCTTGTGACTCAAATAGTTGCTACGATTATAATCATAGCATCTTAAAGAGTTAGTGCGCCGCCCAGTAATTGAAATTCTGTCATTAATTACTCACCCTCTTGTCGTTCCAAACTCGTAAGACTTTTATTCATCTTCACAACACAAATTAAGATATTTTTTTTATGAAATCCAGCACGGCACGCATGCATCATGATATTCTTGTGAACATACCGCTAAAAAAAAACAGCTAAAACCAGCCTAGGCTGGTTGGCTGGTTTTAGCTGGTCATCCAGGCTGGTTTTAGAGGGGTTTTGGCCACTTCCTTGGCCAGGCTAGGAGACCAGCTGGAACAACCAGCTAAAACCAGCCTGAACAGCCTAGCCAGGCTGGGAGACCAGCTAAAACCAGTTACTTCCATATTAAACCAGCTAAGACCAGCCAAACAGCTTAGACTGGTTTTAGCAGTTTTTTTTTTTTTTTTTTTTTTTTTTCCACAGAGGTGTTTCGAAGACTGACACACAATGGAAATTGTTAAACAAAAAGTATTTTCTTAACTTCATAGAATTAAGGTTGAGCCACTGATGTCAAATGGACTATTTTAACTATGTTCTATACAGTTCTGGGCCTTGAACATGGTAGTTGCTGTCTGTCTAGGTCAGCAAGCTCTCGGATTTCATCAAAAATGTCTTCATTTGTGTTCCGAAGATAACGGGTTTGGAATGACATGAAGGTAATTAATGACTTAATGATTTTTAGGTAAACTAACCCTTTAATATTCATTGTAATATATGTTGAGAATAAAACTATGTCTGTTGAAGCAAAAAAAAAAAAAAAAAAAAAATGACAAGAAAGAACGATGGTAAGTTGGAAACGGTAAGCTCTTTTATTATTATTATTATTATTTTTTCCTTTTCACAAATTACAAATGGTGTGCAGAAAATGATGTCAATACAGTATATCACTTAACTACCAAGAAGTATGGCTGTGACAGCCCTACTACACAGTAAAATTAAAGGTTGTCGCTAGGCTGCAGTCAGGCTTGAGGCACGAATTTCTTCAGTCGTTTTGCGCGTTCAAAACTTCATTTCAAATGGAAACCGGAAACCCAATGCCTATAGGTGAACTCAAATCTGTTTTTACCAGTTCTTCAGGGTCTTCACGCCTCAGAATCTGTCAACAATCCACACTAAACAGACTTCACTGGAGATGAGAGGCCAGGCTTCCTTGGTTTGTTTGTGCTCGTAAGGTAAAAAAAAAAAACAAAAACAAAACATGGTTACGTCATAGTGGTGGCATTGTAGTGAAAACGTCTTTATTTGGCGGCTAGTCTGCTTGGCGGCTAAAATTGTTACTTAGCCCACACAGTGCTTAAAATAAATTTTAACTTGAAACATCCTTCTTAAACAAGTTAATTGCCTAGTCTGTATATTGTGATATGCATGTAGCTTATTAGTTTGTATTTGTTGATTTTGATTATTTATTTTCTGTGCTGCAGTGGACTATTTTTCTTAGCGGAAGCTTAGCACCTGACTGTTATAGTTATTTACTCATTTAAAAATGTTTTAGTTAAACAATAGCATCGGGCTGATGTAGTGGTTGATACAAACTTATATTGAACATTACACTTTCAGAAGAGCTGCAGTTTCTATCCTCTAGAGGGAGACGTTGAAGCGGCGACTGGAGGTCTTCACTTTCGAGGGCTTTGTGTGGGTCTCACTAGAAAGTTCTGTCTGTGAATAATATATTGTCTGCAATAGAGATAATTATATTAATTAATAGGTATTTTAAAACTATTTGTTTAAGTTATAACTTGAAAACTAATATGTCGCTGTTAAATAAATAAAGAGTCAGGCGGCTGGGGGTCGTCATGTTAAACAATTGTTATTTCCTTCTTGTGTGGGCTGTAGGGGAGGAGTCAGCACAGAATGGGTGGGAGGGACGGGGGTCATTGCTGAAATGTCCCCAGTCATTCATTATGAGTGACAACGAAACTGCCTTGACGCTTAGAACGGTAGTTAATCCGTCACTTTCATTAGCTTGTTTCTTAACATCCCACACTAGACACACCGGGACTGTGTTTATTCATCACTCTCAGAGCGCATTATTTTGCGCACCACTACGCAGAAGATGGATGTGAACTCCAAAATCTACGGCTTTTTGACATGTATCCTCCAGACACTTTTACTGTCATCAGCCACTCTACAACCCTTCGACCTGCTTTATCATAACGGAGTTGAGGCTTTTTATAAAGGAGACTATGGCAATGTAGTGCGGTACATGGAAAGCGCGCTTAAGAGTTTCTCTGAAGTGCGACAGACCAGAATCAGATGCAGGCTGAAATGTGGCGACCAGCATCGCTTTGACAACTTTCTGACTGATAAGATTTTTGAAGTGATCCTCTATAGGGGACATTGTTTAAATCAATGCATTGAGGGGAAAATTGGAGCCCAGTCCATGCATAAAGTTAGTGAGGATGTAATTCAAGATTTCAACAGAAGAATTCCCTACAACTACCTGCAGCTTGCCTACAGAAAAGTGAGTACTTGTTTTATAGTCGTGACAGAGCAAAGTTCCGTTTAAAAGTGCAGTGAGGTACCTACATAAGCAGTATTTTGAGCGTCATATGAGCAATTTTAACATTTGAATGTAACATGAGCATCATTATGTCTGTTCGTACGTTCGAATTTAACGTTGTGCGTTCGAACGAAACATGTTGAATGAAACATCAAATCGAACGTTTGAATCAAGCATTTTCCTGAACTTGTGTTAGTTTTATTATGGTAAATCTGTGTTAAAACATTCACATCGTGCGTTTCATTTATGTTTGAATCAAATATTTCTGCGTATACTGTTATGTGTGTTCGAACGTTTAAATCAAACCCTTTTGGTCATAAACGCAAGTTGTCTATGTAGGCAGCTCACAAACCTTTAACATACAACCTTAGTGTTCTATCAGTCACCCTTGTAAATAAACTGGAATTGAAATGTATTTTGTGCTACGAAATGCTAGTTGCGCAATCCTGCGCTACTGTAGCCTTACGGGGATGGGATGGGAGGGAGGAAGACTCTAGAAGTTTGTCTGCAAGTCTGATAACTTGCAATGATTCGTTTCATGATTCATTTTAGTCCTCTAATTTTTCGTTACGAGTGGCTCACAGTTGAAAGTAGATGATAGAGAACTGCGAGAGAGGCCAAACACAGTTTGAAATATAAAACTAAAAATTCCGTAAGTGAAGTTATAAATCTGTGGTAATGTTATTTTAGCCACTTTCACAAACCCATAAATCCAGGATGTTATACAAAACCACATAAAGATTCTGAAAGTATGGAACCCGTTTCAGCCACTGATATATATAAAAAAAGTTATAGCGACTTTTTATCTCATAATTCTGACTTTCTCAGGTTTGCGTGATGCGAACTCACGATTCTGAATGCTTTTTTTAAATCAGAATTGTGAGATATAGACTCGCAATTGTGAGTTATAAAGTCAGAATTTTGAGATTTAAACTTGCTATTGTGAGAAATTAAGTCAGAACTGTGAGATATAGACAATTCTTACTGTTTTTCTAATTGTAAGAAAAAAAGAGCGAAAAACAACTCTACCTCTTTTTCTCACAAATGCGAGTTTATATCTCACAATACAGACTTTTTCTTGCAGATGAGAGTTTGTATCTCGCAATTCAGACTTTTTTTTTCAGAATTGAGAGATGTAAAAGTCACAGTTCTTACTGTTTTTCTCAGAATTGCTTAATATAAACTCACAATTGTGAGAAATACAGCCAGAATTCAGATTTTTTCCTCTAAATTGTGAGTTTATATCTTGCAGGTTTATATCTTGCAATTCTGACTTTATTTCTCACAATTCAGGGTTTTTTTTCGCAAATTCGAGTTTGTGTGTCGCAGTTTGGACTTTTTTCTCAGAATTGCAAGATATAAACTCACAATTGCGAGATATAAGGTCAGAAGTGCGAGTGAAAAACTCGCAAATGCGAGTTTGTATCATGTAATTCAGATTTTTTTCTCGCAAATGCCAGTTTTTATCTTGCAATTCAGATTTTTTTCTCGCAAATGCAAGTTTTTATCTTGCAGTTCAGATTTTTTTTCTCGCAAATGCGAGTTTGTATCATGTAATTCAGATTTTTTTCTCGCAAATGCGAGTTTGTGTCATGCAATTCAGATTTTTTTCTCGCAAATGCCAGTTTTTATCTTGCAATTCAGATTTTTTTCTCGCAAATGCAAGTTTTTATCTTGCAATTCAGATTTTTTTTCTCGCAAATGCGAGTTTGTATCATGTAATTCAGATTTTTTTCTCGCAAATGCGAGTTTGTGTCATGCAATTCAGATTTTTTTCTCGCAAATGCGAGTTTTTATCTTGCAATTCTGACTTTATTTCTCGCAAATGCGACTTTGTATCTTGCAATTCTGACTTTTTTCTCAGAATTGCTTGATATAAACTCACAATTACGAGAAATAAAGTCAGAAATGCGAGTGAAAAACTCACAATTCTGACTTTTTCCTTGCAAACGCGAGTTTGTATCTCGCAATTCTGACTTTTTCTCTAAATTGCGACTTTGCAATGCTGACCTTATTTCTCACAATTCAGACTTTTTTTCCTCAGAATTGTGAGATATAAACTCGCAAGTGCCAGATAAAAAGTTGCTATTACTTTTTAAAAAAGTTTTTATTCAGTAACAGAAACAGACTTCCATATGAAAGCTTCTTTAACCAATGAAGAAAATATTTTTTACTACAATATTTGTAGTGGTATTTACATAGTATTTCATTTTTCCATGTAATATTTTTTGTCTTTCTGTCAGTTTTTGTGGAAACTATCATTAACAGTACATTTTCTGAGGTAGTTGAAAATTTGTACGTTTTTCAGAAGTTTTCAGGATCATGTTGTAAAACCAAAGCTTTTAAGTATTAAAGGAATAGTTCACCCTAAAATGAAAATTTGCTGAAAATGTACTCACCCTCAGGCCATCCAAAATGTAGATGAGTTTGTTTTTCATCAGAGCAAATTTGAAGAAATTTAGCGTTAAATCACTTGCTCACCAATGGATCCTCTGCAGTGAATGGGTGCCGTCAGAATGAGAGTCCAAACAGCTGATAAAAACATCAAAATAATCCACACCACTCCATCCATCGCTTCAATTGTGAAGTGAAAAGCTGCATATTTGTAAGAGCATTTTAACTTTAAACCTTTGCTTCTTATACATTGATCTGTGCATATTTCTCTCCTGATTCAGGCTAGTAGACTTTTTCACTGGTAATCTTAATGATAGATTTTCTTGCAAACACACATCTTTTTGCTTCATAAGACAATAACTGATGGACTGGAGTTGTGTGAATTACTTGTGGACTCTCATTCTGACGGCACCCATTCACTGCAAAGGGTCCGTTGGTGAGCAAGTGCAGTAATGATAAATTTCTTCAAATCTGTTCCAATGAAAAAACAAACTCATCAACATATTTGATGGCTTGATGGTGAGTAAATTTCTAGCTAATTTACATTTTTGCATGAAAATTTATTGACTCTCAACAGGCAGAATCAGCTCACACAAAAAAAGAAAGACAAACGGCCCTTACAGACGACTCTTCTGGAGTGTGTTTTGTATGTTGTAACAGTCTTAAAAATCCTAAAATGATTGAGATATTCAAAACAGTGCTTGGACGGCAGTCCAGACAGATGGGAACAGAGTGTGACATTCTGAGAGCTGCGGTCTGTACGAGCCAAATCAGACTTGTGCCTTTGCCCAGGGACAAAAAGTGATTAATAGAGAGAAAAGCAGTAGTTTATACTTCGGCACAGATCTGCCGATGACCAGGGCGAGAGATCAGACACATTCCTGTCAGCGCTCCTGCTCGGTGAATGTCACAAAGAGATGTCTATGTGTGAACATATGGGGTGATATTTGTGAAAACATATAACATTCCACCGCTCTTTGATCTTTTAACCACACGGCTCTCTTTCCCATCATATTCCTGGCATAATGAGGCTTTTTTCGGCCCCGACTAAACGGGCCACAGGCGCCAACTGTTGCTTCATTGACAAGTCTGTGTGTTTGTGTTCCTGGGTCAATCAGCATTTATCTAGGCAAATATTTTGTTTTCCTCTTAAAGTGTGTTTGCTGTTCTGAAAGGAAAGGCAGCAGCTTGTTTTAGGTAATGAAAGGGTGAGTTTTGTGCCAGTCGTCGTGCCCCCTGTTGCTCTGTCATTGGTTAGTTCCTTTCACATCAGAAGGACCAATCAGAGACAGATCAAAGCTCAGCAGAAATGCCTGTTCTCGCATTGTAGACAGATTTGTCATGTGTAAAGCGATTGGGGGTTTATTTTAATTGTGAACTGGGACACGCTGCAGGGAAATTGTTTTCTGCACCGTGTTTCATTGCACACTGAAGCTGCTGAATCATATTTTACGAGTTATGAATGCAAGTTTGCAGTCTGAATTGAATTTGGTGTGATAAAATCAACATTTTTTTGTTGAATTGTGCTCACGGACTCAGATGAAAACAATAGCATAAGATGTGTAGTTCAAATTGCGAGCACAAACTCTGAGTCAACTTATTTTTGTTCAGTATGATAAAAAAAAAAAAAAACAGAAAATGAATCCATCTGGTGAATCTTTCACTGAATTAATCAAATGAACTGTTTTTTTTTTTGGGTGATTTTAGTGTCGATACACTTTATTATTTTATCTAACAAATGATATTTTATGATTAAAATAAATGATACGTTTTTTGTTATTCAAGCCATCATAATATTATTGTTATATATTATATGCCATTGTATTGGTACAAAGTTTTAAGTTATAATAATTTAAAATTAAAATTAAAATATTTGCCGTCATATTGCTACAAAGTTATAAACTATTATAATTTAAAATTATAAATAATTATAAAATTATAAATAATTATTTAAAATGAAAATAATTAAAATAATTCTAAATAATTTTAATACATGTTTTAAATTACAATAATTTACATATTAAATAAAAGTAAAAGATTTTATGCCATCATATTGCTAGTTTTAATTTAGAATTTAAAAGTAAAATTACTTTAAAAAATTAAAATGATTCAAATAAATTAAAATAAAGTTTTAAAAAGTTATAATTGTAATTTAAAATGCAAACAATTTATAATTTAAAATTAAAAATATTTTGACATCATATTGCTCTTTTAAAATGAAATAATTTATAATTTAAAATAAAAATATAATTTAAAACTATTATTATTAAGTTTTAAATGATAGTAATTTAAAATTAAAATAAAATAAAAATATGTTATGCCGTCATATTGCTATGCAAAGTTTTAAAGTATAATTTAAAATTAAAATAATTAGAATATAAAATAAAATAAAATTAAAATAATTAAAATCAGAATTCAGAATTTAAAACTAATATGATTTATAGTTAATTGACATAAACTATATTTTTATGCCATCATATTGCTACAAAGTTTTCAATTATTATTATTATTATTATTATATTGCTACATTTTTTAATTTTAGTAATTTAAAATTTAAATAATTTAGAATAATTTAAAATAAAAATAAAAGATTATAAAAGTTTTATATTCTAATAATTTGAAATTAAAACAATTAAAATAATTTAGAATTTAAAACTATTATTATTTATAATTAATTAAAATAAACTATTTTATTATACATATACATTTATGCCATAATATTGCTACAAAGTATTAAATTATTATTATTATTATTTTTATTATTATTATTTTATTTATTATTATTATATGCCATTATATTACAACAAAGTTTTAAATTTGAGTAATTTAAAATTAAAATAAAATGAAAATATTTTATGCCATCGTACTGCTACCGTTTTAAATTATAATTTAAAATAAAAATGAAAAAATAAAAATAAGAATTTAAAATCAAAATAAGAATAAAATGAAAATTAAATGAAAAGAATTCAAATAATTTTTGAATAATTCAAAATTAAAATATTTTTAAATTTTAAAATTAAAATAAAATTACAATTATTAAAATTATTTCGAATTTAAAACTCTAAGTTTAAAATTCCAATAATTTAAAGCTAAAATAATTTAGAATTTAATATTAAAATAAAATTAAAATAATTAAAATACTACAGAATTTAAAACTATTATTTATTGTTAATTAGTTTATTATTATTATTAATAGTATTAGTGTTAGTATTGTTATATTATGCAGTCATATTGCTAATAAGTTCAACATGGTAATTCTATAAATTAATATTCTTATTAAATCTTTATAATTAGCTATACCTAACTGTTAAATGTGGAAAAAGAAAAAACTATGCATTTATTACTATCAGTAGATCTGATAAATTTGTAATTAAAGGGATAGTGTCTTTTTAAATCAATTCTCAAGTCTCTAAAATAATATCTTCATACTCAAAAGTTTAGTTTCCCAACTGTGACCTCAATGTGGCTGCTATTGTCTTTCATTCTTTTCAGATGCTCAGAAATCCAAACTCATATCTATTGTAATGCAACCACTGCAAGAACAGATAAAATCATCATGGAAAAACCCTGTGAATTGCAGTCTGCCAGCATTGTATTACATTCTTTCTGCCAATCCTTTTTTCTTCATTCGGCACAATTTAATATAAAGTGATTGAGAATAACCATAACCCCACCATATAAGCTTAAACGCTTGCACACTAAGCAAACGCTGCACCTGCATTGCTTGAAGAGAGTGTGTGTGAGTGTTTCGGGTTTCCCCAGCCGCTCTGCGGGGTTCGGTTCGTGCCCATCAACACGCTCAGCCAGACAGCATGGCACTTTCTCTGCCAAACATCTTCTGCATGACCAACTCTAAGCGGATAACAACGCAGCAGGAATGTGTGGGCACGCTGCCTTATTTCGTTGCACAATAAAAGCGGCCCAGCCTGGGATTACGACGAAGAAAACACGACCACCGGATTGCGTGCGCTTCCAAAAGACTGCAAGATCGAGCTACTTCATCAAGCAGCTACGTGGCTCACGGGGGGCTTTGTTTTCCAGATCACAAGCCAGAACTTTGTGCTGGACAGAGAGTGGAGATGCACAACAGATATTATGGTGATACACAATACAAGTCAGTTCTTGTTTAATCTTGATTTACAACACATATTTCACTTTCAGTTCTTTATCGGTGGATCTACTTTGATTTAGGCCCTCGTAAAACTCTGTCAGATATAATGCGACTCCATAAAGCTGGGTTGCTTTGGTTTTAGGAATCCTGCGGGGTCATAGGAAAGACCTAGAGCTGTTGGGCAAACCCGATGAATGAAAAGACTCCTGGGAGAATTTTGGCAAAGCCTTAGAAAGAGTGGAAAACGGGATGCGGCAGCCAAGCAAACATCTGTTTGCTCTGACAAATGTCTGTCTGCAGTCTGGAACAGCGTTCCTCTATCATCTCGGCTTCTCTCGCTTATTTTGAATGAAATTATGGCCTATAGAGTTTATGAAGAACGGTGTTTAGTATTACAAATGTTTATCGAAAATTTAAAGACAGCTGGTTTACGGAGAGCAAAATTGTTATGGTGTGGTAAAAGGTCGTCCTGAAACGCAAGAGGCCCCAAATGTTATGTTTGTACTCTTTACTGTAAACGGCCTGCTTAGAGAAGTGACAGGAAATCCATCAAAACAATAGCTCGGCGTGTGGCGCACATGTGTCAGTGAAGAGGAAATGGTTTCTATTTTGGTCATATGAGATCATGTCCAGTTTTAACCCTCTTAACCTTTCATGAAGTACTTGGCGGATAGAGTGAATTAAAGGAATAGTTCACTCAAAAATTAAAATTCAGTTCTCGCTGTGGTAAACTGCGTTTTCAGATAATGTAATAAAATTACTATTAAAGAGATAGTTCACCCAAAAATTAAAATTACCCCATGATATACTCACCCTCAAGGTATTCTAGGTGTGTATGACTTTCTTCTTTCAGATGAATACAATTGGAGTTATACTGAACAATGTCCTGGCTCTTCCATACTTTATAATGGCAGTGAATGGGTGTTGAGACTTTGAAGTCTAATAAAGTGCATCCACCCATCATAAAAAGTACTCCACATGGCTTGAGAGGTTAACAAAGGCCTTCTGAAGTGAATCGATGCATTTGTGTACGAAAAATATCTATATTTAAAACTTTATGAACTGTAATCTGTAGCTTTCGCTAACTGTTGTACGCATGTTGGTGAGAAACTGGCCATTCTAGCAGATGTGGATGTACAGTGGAAAGAGCAAAACATAACACCAGTCACAAATTAGAATTGCAAAATGACGATTTGTAAATAAAAATGTTGGACGATTTCGATACAAGTCAAAAGGAGAAAACTTGGTTCTCACGAGACTGGCATATTCTCAACCAGGGCTTACGCTACGTCTACGTCCTACGTCATCCGCTGGAACGCCACTTTCTCGTGAACATACGTACGACAGTTAGCGAAGCTAGAGATTATGGTTTATAAAGTTTAAAATATGGATATTTTTGCATTTAATTCACTTCAGAAGGTCTTTATTAACTCCACAGAGTCATTGGAGCATTTTTATGATAGATGGATACACTTTCTTGGGCTTCAAAATCTCAACAGCCATTCACTGGCATTATAAAGATTGGATGAGCCAGGATATTTTTTTAATATAACTCTGATTGTATTTGTCTGAAAAAAAAAAAAGTCATATACACCTAGGATGGCTTGAGGGTGAGTAAATCATAGGGTCATTTTTATTTTTGGGTGAACTGACCCACTTAAGTCCTACTTAAGTGGGTCAAGAAAGTCTGAAGAAGAAACTACAATACAGTTACTACAAAGCAGTTAAATGTCTAAAAAACACTGCATTCATTTTGCACTGAAGTATGTTCTTTTGAAGTAGGTCATGTTCATAACAAGTACTCTCTTTTTTGTAATAAAAAGAATTCTAATAATAATTGTACTACTTTTTCACAAGCGAAGATTAAAAAAAAGACTGAAAAAAGTATCATTAAAGCAGTCTGTATTACAGATAATTTACTCACTCCCTTGTCATCCAAGATGTGCATGTCTTTCTTTCTTTAGTCGTAAAGAAAGTATGTTTTTTGAGGGAAACATTTCAGGAATTTTCTCCATATAGTGGACTACTATGGTGCCTCTGAGTTTAAATTTCCAAAATGTAGTTTAAATGCAGCTTCAAAGAGCTATAAACAGTCCCAGCCAAGGAAGAAGGGTCTTATCTAGCAAAACGATTGGTTATTTTCTAAAAAAAAAAAAAAAAACAACGTATATTTTATATACTTTTTAACCTCAAATGCTCGTCTTGTCTAGCTCTGTGATGCACGTGTGTACTCTGTGCACTCCGGTTCAATACAGGGTATGTCGAAAAGAATTTGCAGAGCTCATCAAGTAATCCAGCACTACCGACGGAAATGGTTGAGCGCACACGGAAAAACACAATATTCTCTATTCAATTTAACCAATTTAAAATATCGAGGCAGCTTTCAGACGTCAGTTTTTTTAATAGTTATTTTGATGTGGTTTCCATGGCGTTATTTTATTGTAATGCGGGAGCGCGTAAAAATGTGCACGCACAGGTGGGTTCTCTTAACTTTCAATAAAAAAAGACGTGTTTTCTTTTGCTTGCATGTGCGCACTCAGAAACATAAATTGGCGTATATGACAATGGATGTAAGCAGTATTTACATAGCATAACAGTAGATCTCACACGTGTCCTGCATTGTCCCTAAATCACATCTATGTCCCGCAACAGATCTATTGCCAGGTGGTCACCCTAACTTACAAGTCCACTATGGAGAAAATTCCTGAAGTGTTTTCCTCAAAAAACATAATTTCTTGATGACTGAAGAATTGACGTGCCAAGAATATGCAAATGATCTTAGGTCTATTTCTCATACAAAGCAGCTGACTTATGCAGACATTTTTTCATGTTCTTTAGATGCTTTTTTGTCCATTTTGAAGTTTTTGATAGCCTTAAAAAAAGAGCAGTGTGAACATTTTGCAAAACATCTCCTTTTGCGTTCCACAACAGGAATTGTTTTAAACCCATAGAAACCCATTATAACAGGCCTTATCTCCACTAAAGATGGCGAGTGAAGCTTGCATTATTTATGTGTCGTTTTATTACAAGCAATAATTCATCATATGGGCCTACGATATCTCTACCTGATCTCATGACAAAAACATACCTTTGGGAACTTTACCGCAAGATGCGAAATACGTACCAAAAACTTTACCGCAAGATGCGAAATACGTACCAGTAAGGGTGAGAGATCGAAAAACAAGCTAAAACGGCATGCTTACGATTGCGTTTTTACGTCACATTTGCTTTTGTTCATACAATCGGGTAGGTTTAGGTGTAGTGCAGATGGTACGTTATTTTAAAACATCACGGAGCATTAGAGTTATAGCGCCACTCAACGGACATTTCAAGTCCGAACTGTGGTAACACGTACAAAACCAATGTCAAATAAAAGTATGTTAATCTGTTCTGGCGAAAAAAACAAACACTCTTTTAGCACCAACCAGTGGACATTTCACATCGAAAATCTCACGAAACATACATGGTAGTACGTATTTCATGTCTTGCAAAAAAAGTTTACTTATCTCATGTCCACAACAATGAAAAAAGCATAATCTACTAACTTGTGTAGCAACTTGTTTTTCTCAAGATGTTTATTTATTCATCTCTTTCATCTCTTCATCTGCAGCATTTCTTCATAGCCTCTTTTAATAAATGGCAAGCATGGGTTGGCTTTATTTTCCAGGACCCTGCAATGACCTGGAACAAACTTCACTACATGCCTGCATCTGTTTGTAATACGACACCTCTGCAGTAAATCTCTGCACACATTGGTGTCAACAAGTACCTGAGCGGCATGCTAGTGTGCTGTCATGCGGGGATGTAGATCACTGTTGGATGAAAAAACAATCAGTCATGTTGTTGTTGTTTTTTTTTTTGGACATGAACATAATCCTGTTCATTTGGCAGATGATGAGATCTTTTCATGGACACTATGTTATTTGCTTATGCAGTAATTCACTGGAAACATTTTGTTTGACATTCTTCTGTTGGTTTAAATGAACATAACCAGCAGACCTTCCTCTGTTCTTTTTTACTGCTTAATTTAAAGACAGTTGCTCAGTATGAACTCAAGACGGCCCAATGGGGAGGCCTGATTTCAGTCTCAACTCTTCAGACCTCTACTGAAGGTCATTTGTATGGCGAGTGGGGTAAAGTACACTGCTCCATTGTTGGCAAATGGTTACACTAGAGAGATTATTGGCCTTCTAATCACTTTGCCCTCCACTTTCACTCTCTCATGTATTTAGTCTTCAGGGATTTGCCTAAAAGCTGAGGAGATCTCAGGTTCGCTACATAAATAAACCACACTAGTCTCTCCAGTGTTGGAACGTGTTGGAATACTTTCCTGGAAAGTTGGACGAGTGAGTGCTACACCACTGAGTGATGTTTCATTGTTTCTGCATTTCATATTAGTGGTGCGTGTTAAGAAAAGCGTAACTTTCCGCTTACTAGAGAAAAAAAAAAACAAAGGAAATTATGTCATAGAGAGGACCCCTGCAGACCTTCATGACTGAATGTGAAGGTCAGTTAGTCTCTTAAAGAGATAGTTCACCCAAAAATGACAATTCTGTCATTAATTCAAACATGTAAGATCTTCGTTCCTCTTCAGAATACAAACTAAGATATTTCTGATGAAATCCGAGAGCTTTCTGACCCTGCATAGGCAGCAAAGATCCTACATTCAAGGTCCAGAAGGTACCAAGAACATCGACAATATAGTCCATGTGACATCAGTGGTTCAGCCGTCCACTTCCAGAACAACAATTCACAAATAATTTACTCAAAGCGAATGCGCAAATACTAAGAAAGTGCAAGTAAGTCAAACGCCGTTTACGAACAAAAAGGAACAACGTCGGACGATTCTGAAGTTGTAGGAGAAAATAAGATGGAGTTTTTCGCCATACTCTACCTTTTTGAGCCGGAGTACACAGACGATGAACTTAGATGTGATTCGTAGTAGTGATGGGAAGTTCGAAACATTTTACCGACTCGGACCTTTGAGTCTCATTCAGCAAAATGAATGAATCTTTTTTCAAGTCATTTCGTTCATTTTAGCAAAATACAATTAAAATGTTACGTTACTTCCCTAACACATCTACTGTTTACACAAACGTTGATCACACTACACACAAGACAAAACTATAATGCTATAAGAAACAGAAAAGATTCATTCATTGTTTACCTGGGTCTTTGGTCTATGATTAGCTCACCTCACTTCTTATCTGACAAGTTTTCAGGTTTAAGTCGTTCGTTCATCACGTGACAGCCCCATAAGATGAACGAACGACTCAAAAAAACCCGAAGACTCGAAACAGGTGAACTAATTCCAGTACAGAACCTAATAGGATTTTGCGCATGCGTGACTGAACAAATCACTCCCCGAGACGACTCATTCTTCCCGAGTCACATTAAAGATTCGCTCAAAAATGAACGACCCATCACTAATTCGTAGCATGGTGAACGCGCATCCCAGAGCCTGTGCTACACAAGCTTTTGTGCTTAAAAAGTATACAAATTTTTATTTTTATTTTTTGAAAAAAATGACAGATTGTTTCGGCTGGGATCATTTAGAGCCCTTTGAAGCTGCATTTAAACTACATTTTGGAAATTCAAAATCGGGGCACCAATGAAGTCCATTATATGAAGAAAAATCCTGAAATTCTTTCCTCAAAGACCATAATTTCTTTACGACTGAAGACAGAAAGACATGAACATCTTGGATGGAGGAAGAGGGTGAGTAAATCATTTGTAAATTGTTGTTCTGGAAGTGGACTTCTCTTTTAATGTTGTGCAAAAAAACTAAAATATCAACCTTTATAACTGGCACCATATTGGAGAGTACCACGACTTATGCACGGTTTTTCTTACTGTCGTAGACAAATATTGTTTTATAGACCCCTTTTTGGTTGTCTTTGTATAGTGTAAGCATCGTGAGACATGTGCAAAGTACATGTGAAAATCATTGGGGGTTTGGTGTCTTTTAACAAATGAAAGTACACAGTCCTACTCTTGTGGTAGACCAACTTTAAACACAGACAGTGTGTAGTCTCAGCATGTCTGCTGAGATGATGATGTCGGCTAATAGTTGGGATGATGTGAAAACTCACAGGATGTGACTCATGTGCATAATTGTTTGAAGCCACATTCTGGCCTGCTGGTTCGGTAGTCGAAGAAACAGGCCTTCCATTCACAGAACCCTCTGACGTCGACCACAAAACTGTGGAAACTGAAGTAAGTGTGATTCATGAACCGTGGAAGCTCGGGTCCTGTCCCATGTTACGTTATTAACTGCCCTAAAGACTTAAATCCTCATGTAATTTGCTTTTCCATTTGCTTTTAATATGGAAAAGTCCAAGTGGTATTTACATATTCTTGTGCGTTTATTTTCTTGTACGTTCTTGCCATGGGCGTACTCAACATCACTTTAATCATTGCTTTCCTCAGCTCTGACATGAAGGTGTTTCCCAACTGAGATTTCCAATAATTTCCACCAATAGCTTGGAGTTCAGACCTTTCGACCACAATTAATCTGTTTTTTGCAACTTTTGCAATCATCAAATTCTACACATGTTGGATTTTGAAATCACTTGTTCAAGCTTGAATTGTGTGCAATAAACCAATTGAAAGTTGTTGTTTTTTTACTTAATTTTTGTGTGGTCTTCAATGTTAAATCTTCATACAGAGAAACTACATAGGGTTTTTTTTTGTTGTTGTTGTTTTTTGGCAAGACACAGTATTGAGTTGCAGGTTAAACCTGCAACTTTTTCTCCATCAAAGCATATTTTATCTGTGCTGTCATAGCAGTAGAAACCTCAGGCACTTCATCAAAACATCAACACAATGATCACCGCGCTACAGACCGCTGAACATTAGTTGTGTAAGTACATTACTGTAAACACAATCTTTGCTTGTTTGGACAAATGCAGGGACTAGTCGAAATGTGCAGCTGGTGTCGAACTTGTTTTGAACCTGAAACATTTCTTTAAAAATTAATTATTTACTCACTTCTCTAAGTAATTTGTTTTCATTTAAGTATCTGTCATTAAATACTCACCCTCATGTTGTTTCAAACCCTTAAGACCTTCATCATCTACAGAACACAAATTAAGATATTTTTGATGAAAGAGAGCTTTCTGACTTTAGACAGCAATGCAACTGAAATGTTCAAGGCCCAGAAAGGTAGTAAGGACACTGAAATAGTCAATGTGACCTCAGTGGTTGAACCTTAATTTTTGTGCAAATTGTGCGCAAAGAAAACAAAATAACGACTTTATTCAACAATTTCTTCTTGTGGCTTCATAACATTAGTTGAATCACTGATGTCACATGGACTCTTGGATTTCATTAAAAATATCTTACTTTGTGTTCCGAAGATAAACGAAGGTCTTACATGTTTGGAACGACATGAGGGTGAGTAATTAAAGATAGAATTTTCATTTTTGTTTGAACTGTCCCTTTAAGAAAGAATAATGAGTTCATCTTTAATTTCAAAGAAAATGCTGTGCCATATTCTGGATTCTAATGGCTACGATGATTGATAAGACCCATGCTAAGCATGGTGCAAAATTTGAAGCAGAAAGCATTGCTTTTAAGGCTGTTTTTGATTTGCAAACACTCATTTTATTATAATATTAAGCTGGGTAAATTTAAATCATATTGGTCTTTGTGGTTTCAGTGTCATTATCACGGGCAATACATTGCGACATGTGTCTGAGACAACTGCAGCTGTTTGTAATGCGAAGAAGGCGTTTATTTTGGGTCAAAACCATCTGGAACAGTCTTCTACAATCATAACTGGCATTTAAAGTTGTGTATGGATTTGGCTTGATATCCGTGAATATTTGGTCCATCCCTTTCTGATCCTTCCAAAGATAACCTTACAAACAGTTACTAAGCCAACGGTGATACAAATAAAGGTCTTAATGAGTAGCTGGGAGCTCTGCATGGTGGCTCTGGGGATATCTTCACGAAGAAGGAATTTTTATAGGCGGCATTGATTAAATTTGCTTCTTTCTGTGGGCATTTAGAGCAGATGGCTGGCTGATAGTTGTCGAGGAATAGAGAAACACATATGAAGGGGGCCAGCAATGTTCGGAGACCCTGCTGGGGGGTTCATGGGTTACATGTGCCTTAAGTGTGTCTGTTGATTGAGTTAGTTGGCATGTGGCATTGATTAAAGAGCTGGAGTGTGCGTATGAAGTTGCCAGTTTGAGATCACTTTGGTTTATGGAGTTTAGGAAGTCTCATCAACCTTCATTCTCTTGAAGGATTAGTCCACTCCTCAGTTAAAATTCTTGATCATTTACTCACGCCTATGTCATCCAAGACATGCATGTCTTTCTTTCTTCAGTTGAAAAGAAATGAAAGATTTTGAGGAAAACATTTCAGGATTTTTCTCCATATAGTGGACTTTAATGGGGATCAACGTGTTGAAGGTTCAAATTGCAGTTTCAGTGCGGCTTCAAAGGGCTCTACACGATCCCAGCCGAGGAATACAGGTCTTATCTGGTGAAACGATTAATCGTTTTCTAAAAAAAAAAAAAAAAAAAAATACTTCTCCAACTTCAAAATTGTCCGGCATTGTTGTTTTACCTTTTTTTTTGTAAAGGGCGTTTGACTTTCTTTGCATGTTCACCTACATCACATGTGACCTTTCCAACACTACGTGATGCATAAGTTCAAACTAGTGCAAGATAAGCCATTGTTGTTAAAAAGTACAACATTTTTATTTTTTTTGAAAATGACCGATCATTTTGCTAGATAAGATCCCTAATTCCTCAGCTGGCATTGCGTAGAGCCCTTTGAAGCCCTGCTTTGAGGTCCTGTAAGCTCAAACAACCCACAGCAAAAACACCTGAAGGTATTTGTATCTCATTTACTGGCATGGTTGTAAGCATGGTCTGGATGCTTTGTCATGGGAAACCTCATAGTTAACATGATCTACCTTCATCCCAGAATGCTGCTGGAAAGGTATTATAAACGTCTTTGTGATCTCATTGATACTGCAGGCAGTATTTCCTTTCAAAAACCATTTCTGCGAATTTCTAAACTTTGTAGCAGGGTTACACATCACACTGAGTGCTTATTCTCACACCATGTTGGCACAAAATAAGTGCTGGAATCTGTTATTTCATGTCTTGGGAGTGTTTTTAATCATTGTACTGTCAGTTGGGAACACACACCAGAATCTAGGAGTCCTTTACATTGAGTTCACCAAGGCTCTCACGGCCTCAACCTTCTGGTGTCTCGATGAGATTTGACATGTTGAAGAAAGCCCTAATACCCTCCTGCAAAGCACTGCAGATTACGAACAGGCTAGTTTCTTTGCCAGTGACTATATTTCTACACAATATTCCAAATATTATGAATCTTTATTTGAGCAAAACAGACCAATTTTTAAATTATGCACTCAAAATTACATCCAGCGTAGCTCTCGAATATCATTTTAATTAGTTTAATGATTGATTGTCATTGACGTCAAACATGGCACGAAGCATTTATGATGTGCCAAGTGTTAATATGCCCAAATGAGATTTGAGAGCTACAGGGAAGAGGTCATTTTTTGGTCCCTTTCTCTCTGAGCTTTTCGTTGAAGTCTCACCCAAGAACTGTGAGGGAAGAACATGGAAATTTGCTTCGAAAACAATTACTGCTGCCCCTGGGCTTCGCACAGAAGCCAGGTATTATGTCAGTCTGTAACTACAGCTTACCGTTCAGAGTGCCAGCGAAAGTCGAAGCATTTAAACTCAAGCATTCAGCTGTCACCTGCATGGTAATTAAGCACGCCCTGCTGCAGCTGCCCTAGTGGGAACATCAGCCATTACCTCACTCATGTTTCTCCTGCATGTTTCCCAAGCTTTTACACTGGGTCCTATCTAGTTTCCTCTCTATTCCAAAACCGTAGGCCAATGATTTAATTCCTATAGCTTATGCAGGTGTCCTTTTAGCCATTCGAATGGTAGTTAAGTTTGACCTTTTGTCAGCATGGAACATTGCAATCTTAATTACACCAGAGAGTTCCATGAAAGGTTACAGGAATCCTTCCTTTCCATGATATGCCATGTACAAAGGGGCTTTCACACTGGAGGAACCTTTTCATAGTTCCTAGAACTATTTGCGAAAGTACCTGCGTTTTGGCATGTTCGCACTGCAGGAACTAGCAAAGAATTTGGTTTTAGGAACTCTGATTGGGGGAATTATATTAGCTCCTAATTTAGACTAGGGTCTAAATAGTTCTATAGAAACTACTAGTTACTTAAGTGTCACTTTAGAGCTCCTGCTGCCAGTGCTGCAAATGCAACCAGGAAAATGACAGAGGGAGAAATTGGTTCTCTAGGAACCACCATGCTGGCTAGTTCTTAGAACTACGCGGTGCGAAAGCCCCTGTCAACTTTCTGACTGGGATTTGATGGTATCTAGATCTTTTGGTAGATGTGTGGCATGGAATTGTTCAGCAACGGGTGTGCCTTTGTCTCAGTAGAGAGGGTAACTCAATACTCTCATCTGCACTTCCCACATGTTGGTAGACCTGTTCTCTGATGCCTTTCAAAACCACTCCCAAATAGAGATTTAAGGGGAAAATTGCTTGCTTTAGCAGTCATTAATACATACACCAAAGCTGTGAGTTTAAAGGTGATGATACACGGGGCAACTATTTGAACAATACTGCTGAGCAATATATCTGGGCAATGTTGCCATCAACGGGCAACCAGGTGAGACACAAGGCCCATGACTAATCTAAAGTATCCAGATAGAAATTTGTTGCCCATTCTCAAGGGTAGGCAAGTTCGGTCTTAGAGAGATGCAGTCCTGCAGAGTTCAGCTCCAACTATGAAAAAAAAACCTCACCTGTCTATAGACTTAGTAATTCAAAATTCATTGATTAGCTTGTTCAGGTGTGTTTGATTAGGGTTGGAGCTAAACGTTGCAGGACTGTGGGTCTTTAGGACCGAACTTGCTGAACCCTGAGAATGGGCAACAAATTTCTTTCTCAGGGGTTGGTAAGTTTGGTCCTAGAGAGATGCAGTCCTGCAGAGTTAAGCTCCAGCTGTGAAAAAAACCCTCACCTGTTTATAGCCGTAGTAATCCTAAATACACTGATTGTCTTGTTCAGGTAGGGTTGGAGCTGAACTCTTGGACTGATCTTGCCTACCCTGCTCATTCTCAATGGGAAAGTGCCCAAGCAACATCACTCGCCAACATTGCTCAAAGAGATGCCCTGTGTATCATCACCTTAAGAAGTGCATAATGGTCACAGGCAACCTTTCTCTAGACATCCCTTGAACCTTGCAATACAATTGAGTGATTTATATTTATTGTATCTGTCGGTCGGGTCCTTTGAGTTCGATGAGGTCACTTTAGGAGTTGCAACCAGAAAGACATGAATGACATGGATTTTTTTTCCACATTAGCCGTCTAGACCAACCAGTGAGATCCTACATCAAGGTTTATAAGCGTGATCTCACACTCCAGAAATAACTGTAATGTATCCCTTTGTCAACCACACATCAGTCAAGTTTGATCTCAACTCAAGTCACCAATCATTCCATACTTCTACTGTCACTGCCACAAGGTTGCTTGTGGCTGTGGTTCAATATTTGAGTCTTAAGAAGCACTGCAGTGCTGAGGTCATAATGGGATACTAATTATACCACTGATGACTGGCTTTGCGTCACTCTTGGCTTCTTCTGAAAGCTTAATTAACCCTCTGACCAGGCCTCCGAGTGCGCTTGCCTTGGTGCCAAGGAGCGTAACTGGGTTTATACAGTACTTCCATTCTGTGGACTCCAAATGCAGTCTCTTTTTTTCAGGAATACAGACGTCCTGTGTTTCCTATTTCCATACCCACTAATAGAGTCCATGTTTAAAGATGGTTATCATTGTAAAGGGATAACTTTAGATGCACTCCAATTCGTCATCGTGCCTACAGTCACGTTTAAGTAGTTCCTGCATGGCCCACTAATAAAAACGTTTGAGTGAGTCTCCGTACCTTTAGGACATATGGTACATTACTCCCATCCGAGACGTCTATATTAACTCATGATGTTACGTTGCATGTTTTTCCGCTTTCTGTTATGGCCTACAGATTATTGGTTCCAGCGGCTACTTGTTTTACAGCCCCTATGGACAACATCCCAGAATCAGCATGGATTGAAGCCAAGGGGTAATTTTTATTACCGCAGCATTTGAGGATTGAACATGCTTTTACTTAAAGCTACACCTGTGTGGAAAACCCAGCTTGTACTTAATTCTTTCCTGTCTAATGCGCCAGCAAGGAAATAGCACAGGACCGCCGACGCTTTTTCGTCTGGATCATACCTTACTGTCAGAATTGGGTGGCGGATGATGTAAATGCATGCTAGTCTGTTTCTGCAACCGCAGACATGTACTCTCTCATTGTTTGCCAATGGACTTGCGTATAACCGATGTTTGATCACGGGTCTCCAAGAAATTGCTGAGAGCATGCATTGTGTTTCCAGTTAAAGTGTGTGAAGCTGGAAAGCATTTGTGTTGAATCCACTGTCACACTCACTTAAGTGTAGACTGAATGCATGTCTGGAAGAATCGTTAGACTCACTCTTTTGGGTGACCTGCTTTTGGGTGCAGTGTTTTAGAGGAACAAGAGAGATAAGAGTTCCCCCTGACTATTTTAAACACATGCTTGTGGTCACGGTACATTTGCAATGTTTGCTTGACACGCTCCTAAATGTTCTAGATCAAACAAAAGCATTTTTAGCAGCTTCTTGACACTTTTTTGTGGGATTCACATGTCATGGTCCCTGTTAAAGAAGAATTATATAATCTAAGGTGTTTTGGTGGTCTTAGCTGATTTGAACTGGTGTGCTCAAGTCCCAAAACACCTTTAAAACATTTAACGGACCAGACCAAGTTTACCGGGCTGAGAAACAAGCTAATCTGACTAATCTAGGTCTTTTTGAGGCATATCTTGTCCCCACTTTTTTTGGTCCAATAGTCTTTAAAGTCATTCCAAAACCATAAGAACTTCAGAATACAAATTGAGATATTTTTGATGAAATCTGAGAGCTTCAAGGCCCAGAAAGGTAGTAAGGGCATCGATAAAATAATCCATGTGACATCAATGGTCCAACCGTAATGTTATGAAGCTACAAGAGTACATTTTGTGTGCAAAAAGTTCAAAAACGATGATGATGTCAAATGAACTATTATTTTGATGTCCTTACTACCTTTCTGGGCCTTGAAGGTGGTAGTTACATTGCTTCTTCTCTATGCAGGGTCAAAAATATCTTAATTTGTGTTTCAAAGACGAACAAAGGTCTGGAAAGACATGAGAATTCAGCTCAAATAAGGTATCTTATAAGGTAGCGTAAGGTTTCCTATATTTGGAACAAGAGCATGCCTATGATGGCTAAAAATACTAAGTAGTTTTGGAACAGACCTCTGGCTTTCTTTTCCTTTTATGGATACTTTAACGAAAACTTTCCTTCAGGAAGTCCAAATCTCATTTTATTTTGCCATTTCATTTTCGTATATGAGATGATTGCGGCATAACAAAAATGAAAAAACTGTATCAGGCAAAGGTTTAGGCCGTGACTTTTCTCAGAGCTTGTTCTGCTTGTGAAAGCAGCTCTTTCATCACCATTTGCCACTGGTAAGACCGCAAGCGCTTAACTGAAATTATAAATAGACTCTGGCAACCCTTAGTCAATGTTTTCACTAGGACTGATATGTGTTTAGACTTTTATTAGAACTATTTTGCATTTCACAGTTTTAGGCAAGTGGAAAATGCTTACTTTTTATAAACACTTTTAAACCATCAAGGGTGTAAGCCAACACCTCAGTGTTGTTTTCTAAAGGTGCGTTTCTCCTGCAAAACATCTTCACACCCCATTTTGAATCCGGAGAGCTATTACAGTCGAGTTTACCGACTTGGAATGAAACCACGACTGACGTCTGTGTTTTAATAATCAAGGGCTTTGTACTCTAGAATTATGTTTAGTAACTATATAATTAAACTTTTCAGAATGGAACAGATGTGTGAAGTCCTACAACAGTTTCTTTCAATGGTAAAAGGAATGCTGCTTTACATTTAACAGATGCGTAACTGTAAACCATGCCAGTTTATAGCACACCACTGTGTAACAAGAGAATGCCGTGGGATGTTTATTTGGCCATGCTGTACAAAATTTTAAGCCTTGACCCCACCTTGTCCAGCTCTGAGATAATGAAGTTGATCCTCGCAGTACATAAATATCTAAACCGGATTTGTTTTCTCAGCTCAGGAAATTTTGTGCTAAACAAATTTGCCAATTGAACCGAAAACTGTGAGGTCTTGTTTCAGAGTCAGGGTAAACAAGCACATGACATTTTCAGCCTTTCAAGCTTATTTGGTTTGCATGACCCGGGGGAGATACACAGAAAAGAGCGACATTTAAGGCAAGAATATTAGTTTAGCTTTCCTTCCTGATTAGAGATTGAAGCACTTTGAGCAAACCAGGTGCATCTGAGATCATTCTAAACTCAAAGTTGTAAGTTTGTTTTCTCTGTCACTTCATGAGAAATATATTCAAATATTTAATGTAATTACATCTGGAGTTTCATGATGGAGAATAATGTCTTTTGAAACCAAGGATTCTTTGAGAGAAAAGACATTCCTTGAAATGCATTTATAATTAAGTCCTTATGGCGTTATGGCTTTAGTCCACAATGCTCAGTGAAATCAGTCAAATTTATAGTCTCAACATGAAGCACCACTAGAGCAGATGATGCTTTTAATGAAGAAACCAGAAAGCCTTTTAGCCACAACAAAACCTGTTGTGGTTTCTGATGTTAGTGTGCTAAATGTTCATTTAGACTCTGAAATGAAGACCAACTGAGAAGATCTGCTTTTTATAAACAGCAGAACGAAAACCAAATGTACTACGTGAAACGTGGCTTATTCTCCTTCTGCTTCTTAAAGGAGAACACTTCCAGAACAATAATTTACAAATAATTTACTCACCCCCTTGTCATCCAAGATGTTCTTGTCTTTCTTTCTTCAGTCGTAAAAAAATTATGTTTTTTGAGGAAAACATTTCAGGATTTTTCTGCATATAATGGACTTCATTGGTGCCCTGATTTTGAACTTTCAAAATGTAGTTTAAATGCAGCTTCAAAGAGCTCTAAACGATCCCAGCCGAGGAAGAAGGGTCTTATCTAGCGAAACAATCTGTCATTTTTTTTTTTTTTTTGAAAAATAAAAATTTGCATACTTTTTAAGCACGTGTAGCACAGGCTCTGAGATGCGTGTCCACGATGCTATGAATTAGTAATGGGTCGTTCTTGAATGATTCTTTCATTTTGAACCTTTAATTTTGAATCTTTAATGTGACTCGGGAAGAACGAGTCGTCTCGGGGAGTGATTCATTCAGTCGCGCATGCGCAACATCCTATTAGGTTCTGTACTGGAATTAGTTCACCTGTTTCGAGTCTTTGGGTTTTTCGATTAGCTCACCTCACTTCTTATCTGACAAGTTTTTGGGTTTGAGTTGTTTGTTCATCTTGAAGAAGTGAGGTGAGCTGATCATAGACTAAAGACCCAGGTAAACAATGAATTAATCTTTTCTGTTTCTTATAGCATTATAGTTTTGTCTTGTTTGTAGTGTGCTCAACGTTTGTGTAAGCAGTAGATGTGTTAGGGAAGTGACACATAACATTTTAATTATACTTTTGCTACAATGAACGAAATGACTCAAAAAGATTTGTTCATTTTGTTGAACGAGACTCAAAGGTCCGAGTCAGTAAAATGATCCGAACTTCCCATCATTACTACGAATCACGTGTAAATTCATCATCTGTGTACTGAGTATGGAGAAAAACTCCATCTTATTTTCTCATACAATTTGAGAGGAGGACATCATTGTACCATTTACTTGCACTTTCTTAGTCTTTGCGCGTTCGCTTTGTAAACACTGGGTCTGTAGTTTGACCTTTCGACGTGATTCAATGGTACGTAGCGTCGTGAACGCGCATCCCAGAGCCTGCGCTACAAGAGTTTTTGTGCTTAAAAAGTGAAAAAAAAATAATTTGACCGATCATTTCGCTAGATAAGACCCTTCTTCCTCAGCTGGGATCATTTAGAGTCCTTTGAAGCTGCATTTAAACTACATTTTGGAAGTTCAAAATCGGGGCACCAATGAAGTCCATTATATGCAGAAAAATCCTGAAATGTTTTCCTCAAAAAAACATAATTTCTTTACGACTGAAGACAGAAAGACATGAAAATCTTGGATGACATGGGGGTGAGTAAATTGTTTGTGAATTGTTGTCCTGGATATGGACATCTCCTTTAATAAATGTTTGTTTTTGAAGACAAAAGTTGGATTTTGAAGACATTGTATAGTTAATAAGAAACTTGTAAGTGTGAGAAAATTACAGTTACATCCTTAGAGATCTTCTTATCGGATGCTCAAGATCATTGAATTTCCTTAACATATGGATGCGATCAGTGTGGTATTGCTACAGTGAGGTTACGTTAGTACAAAATGTCCTTCATGAAGGTTTCACAATTGATAAACAGCATTTGTGAAAACACAACAAAGCCAAAATAAAATATCTGGCATCATATTTTGTACATCAAGCATTAGCTGAGAATATAGTGGATTCGTCATCCTCTGGATTCACTTGAGCTTTCCATCTATGAAGCGTTGGTGAGGTCTGTTTTGGCGATAAACATGAAAATTTGTCAAGTTGAAGGTGATGAACGGCAGTGAACAATGATGTTTGAATGTGAGCTCTATGAAGCCTTCATTAGCATAAGCATATTTATTTAGCACGACAAATTCCGCACCAGAAAGCTGTTGGATCTCATTAAAAATATCTTAATTTATGTTCTGAAGACGAACGAAGGTCTTACGGGTTTGGAACGACATGAAGGTGACTAAGTAATGACCGAATTTTCATTTTTGGGCAAACTATCCCTTTAAGCTTTTAATAACTCTTTAGTCATAGTTTGCAAGAGTGCAATTGTAAACACAATGAGGTTATTTGTATGAAAGCATCTGTTAAATGTCTATTTTCATTGAAGTAATTATTTGGAAATGCTCTGTTTTGATCCTTCAAAGATATCTCTTTGCTACAGTCCAGGTGGTCAGTGCAATTGTCTTTCCACTTGTTTATGCAAGAGGAGTGTGTCAGATCCTGCCAGGCTTGATCTTTGACCTTTTTGCAACCATCCCAGATCAAACGTCTGTGGATTCCTGACTATTACAGAATCATGGCACCGGTTTGGGCCGTTTGGCAGTGAGGTCATCACCCAGCGGGTTCAGGACCCCCTGACCTACTGACTCACACAGTGTAATCAGAGATGACCTGTTGTGTTTCCACTGTCCCCCTCGGCTTCAGCCCTTCATTATCATGTCCTTCGCCTCTCATAAATACATGGCAGGCCAAACTTAACTTGTGGCCTTGTGGCCATTTCTGGCAGTGTAGAGGTCAGGAGAGCACTGTTGTTTTCGTTATTTCGGCTCATTTTCCCATCTCTCTCAAAAGCTGATTCTGTAGGAAATCATGTCAGATCTCCTGTGGTTTGAGTGGATTTTGCTCTTGCTTTCACTGAATGCAGCCAGCATTGTGTTAAGGTCATGTAAATGCCTTGAACATTGTTCTTTTATTATGGAAAGATCAACAATTTAAGCAAAACTTTACTGAAACCTAGATTTTTGCTTTGCATTTAAACACCATGATTAATATCCAGTTAGGTAATTCAATATCTATATACATGACCCTGCATCATAAAACCAGTCATAAGATTTAGATTGAGATTTAGATTTATCTGATTTAAGCTGAACAGATAAGCTTCCCATTGATGTATGGTTTGTTAGAATAAGACAATATTTGGCCGAGATACAACTATTTGAAAATCTGGAATCTGAGGGTGCAGAAAAGGAAATTACTGAGAAAATCACCTTTAAAGTTGTCCAAATGAAGTTCTTAGCAATGCATATTACTAATCAAAAATGTATTATAAAAAAAAAGTTTTTATATATTTACAGCAGGAAATGTACAATATATCTTCATTGATTCAGTTAGTAGTAGATCTGAATGGTATGGAAACCCGTTTCTGCCACTGAATAAAAAAATAAAAAAAGCTTATTGTGACTTTATCTGGCAATTCTGACTTTTTTGCTTAGAATTGTGAGATGCAGTTCTCAGAAATGAAGTCAAAGTTGCAAAACATGAACTCGCAATTGTGAGACAAATTTGCAATTGCGAGTTATAAAGTCAGAATTCTGACTCACAATTCTGACTATTCTCACAAATGTGAGTTTATATTCACAATTCTGACTTTTTTCCTTTAGAATTGTGTGATATAAACTTGCAGTTGCTAGTTATAAGGTTAGAATTACAAGATATAAACTCACTATTGCAAGTTATAAAGTCGGAATTGCATAATAACCTGCAATTCTGACTTTTCTCACAAATGCGAGTTCATATTTTCAATTCTGAGCCAAAAAAAAGTCAGAATTACATGATCTAACATCGCAATTGCGAGTTATAAAGTCAGAACTGCAAGATATAAACTCACATATCTGACTTTTATTTTCTCAGAATTGTGTGATATAAACTCGCAGATGCAAGTTATAAAGTCGGAATTGCATGATAACTCGCAAAATGCAAGTTTATGTTCGCAATTCTGACTTTTTTTTAGAATTGCGTGATATAAACTCGCAAGTGTGAGTTATAAAGTCAGAATTGCAAGATATAAACTTGCAAATATGATTTTTATTTTCTCAGAATTGCGTGATATAAACTCGCAATTGTGAGTTATAAAGTCAGAATTGGATGACAACTCACAATTCTGACTTTTTTTTTTTAGAATTGGATGATATAAACTTGCAATTGTGAGTTACAAGGTTAGAATTATGAGATATAAACTTACAATTGCAAGTTCTAAAGTCAGAATTGCATAATAACTCGAAATTATGAATTTTCTTGAAAATGCGAGTTTATATTTGCAATTCTAAGAAAAAAGTCAGAATTGTGTGATATAAACTCGCAAATCTGACATTATTCTCAGAATTGCGTGATAATAAGGTTAGAATCACGAGACATAATCTTACAATTGCGAGTTATAAAGTCAAAATTGCAAGATATAAATTCGCAGTTGCAAGTTAGAAATTCAGAATTGCATGATAAAATTCGGACAATTCTGACTTTTTCTCGCAAATGCGAGTTTGTATCTCGCAATTCTGACTTTTTTCACACAATTCTGACTTTTTTTCTCAGGATTGTGAGAGATAAACTCGCAGTTGCGATTTATAAAGTCCAGTTTTGAGGGAAAAAAGACTGATAGGTTCTCAGAATTGCAACAATTCACAATTCTGTCTTAACTTGCAGCTGCATGTTATAAAGTCAGAATTGTAAGAAATAAACACAATTCTGAGAAAAAAAGGCACAATTGTGAGACATAAACTAATATATATAAATAAAAACACATCTATAAATAAATATTCACACTATCTCTTTATATTTATAGAATTGTGACTTATTTCTCAAAATTGCGAGTTTACGCCTTGAAATTCTGACTTTATAACTCACATTTGCAAGTTCATATCATGCAATTCTGACCTCATTTCTCATAATTCTGAGAAATAAAGTCAGAATTGTGAGATGTAAACTTGGAATTGAGATAAAAAGTCGCAATTACCTTTTTTATTTTTTATTCAATGGCAACGTGCTTCTATAGAATGGTGTCTGGTTGATTAGCTGTTAGCATGGCTTGTTATCATGTCTGACATCTATGCATTTTAGGGTTAATTTGTGGTTACCTATTTTAGGCACTATATAGCATTAAACAGCCTATTATTTTGTCACGTTTTAGTCTGAGAAAGACATCAGAAGATCAGAGTTTGTTTTTTGGTTGTGAAAAATTTTCTTTAGTTTGAACTTTCATCAGCTGTTTACTTAGTAAGGTGCAGTGCTTGGCTTCAGTTGTAGCTGTAATTTATGTGCAGTTGATTTGGTTTGGAAACACCTTCCCAGCCAAAGTGTTATTAAATAAACCACTCGCCATCAGTCATAAATCAGTGTATTTTCTGAGTGGGTGTGAAAACAGGCAAGATATGTGGCTACATTGGCCCTTCAGCCTTCAAGATGTAAGTATTGTTCAGTAATGCTCTAGCAACCACCCAGAACACTCTAACAATGTGCTAACTCTATTGTCGAGGTCTGTTTTTACTGAAATTTTGTTGTTTAGAATTTATTGTATGTTCATAACTTTCAACGATTCATTGATTTGATTGATCTTCCTCTTGGTCAGAAACTTTGCACAGTAAGTGGAACTTGAAAACAAATGTTCCTTCCAATAGTACCTCCCTAGAATAATAATAAAAAAACAAATTAATAACAGTCAACAGAGTTTAATAAAACAGTCAGCCCATCTCAGAAAGAGGTCACCTCCCTGAACGCCCCTAAGAAAGCAATTTATTCCCATTTGTCGAAGTACAGCGGGTGTTTTCTTCAGTGGGGGGCCAGGATGGGTCTCAGTGGGAGATGCTCTTGGCGGCTCCCAGGCTGAAGGGGGCTTCCACTTGGCGTTCTCGCCGCAGCGGTCTGCCAGGAGTGCTGCTAGCCAAGCTACTGTCAAAACTCAAGCACTCCACTACTCCAAAGATAACAGGCCCCTGTACCTTCTTCGCCAGTCTCCCTGGGTTAATTAACCTGCCTCATGCTGTGATCTGAAGCAAGGAGCCATGCTTGGTGCACTTTGGATGCATTTAGTGTTGGCCTGTGCAAACGTTGCAATAAACCAACAAACCCCATAGCACTAAACTTTTTACAAACCTCATATTTTAGCCTGTTAAAGATGCAGTATGTGGATTATTGTTGTAGTTATGCATTCAAGATGTTTCAGTTGTTTCATTAGTTAATACATGATAAAAAGGGATAGTTCACCCAAAGTTTCTGTCATTAATTATTCACTCTCATGTCGTTCCAAACACGTAAGACCTTTGTTCATCTTCAGAACACAAATTAAGATATTTTTGATGAAATGCGGGAGCTTTCTGACCCATCAGCCAGAATTTTTTTAAACTCATTTTTAAAATGATCATGTTCAACAGTGGATTTCCTGGTGGAAAAAACTACATTATAATTCAGGAGAAAGATGTCCACCAATGAGAGATTCGCAACAAATAAATTGCACCAAAAACTGTGAATGGCATAGTCACTCAAAACACTAATATTTGTATACGTGTATATTTTGCAATAAATGCCACATTCTGTCTTGAAACTCTAGATGGCACTGGCTGACTACTCGGCACAAGTTGATTGGTTTATGTTGCATCTGCAGCCAATGAGCTTGCTGCTTTACATTCAAATGACTAGTTAGCATTCAGAACTCTTTTAGAATTCCTGAAACCCTCCACCTCCCCAGCTCCACCTGTGTAGATCTGCAATGGGTTACTATATATATGCTAATTGTGCAGCAGCAGTATGTCTTAAATACTCACAGCAGTGTATTGGTGATATATTGACAGTAACAAGTCCCTGTACTTGCTTTGCAACAGCAGCAATAATCTACAACAACAATAGCCATTTGCACTGATAGCATCGTGGTAAACACACCGACATATGGCACAGTTGTGCTTCGGGTGTCCCGAGTTCGAAACCCTGCCTCGTGGACCTTTCCTGATTCCACCCCTACCCCCACCCCCCCAACTCACTTCCTGTCAGATCTTCACTGTCCTATCAAGAAAAATGCAAAAATGCCAAAAAAAAAAAAAACCCAATATACAACAGCATCAGAAAATTCAGCAGCGTAGCTGATCTGTTCCGCTAAGACCAAATACATAAACATTGTGATATCCATTACCATACTAATATCTTTTGAGATTTTTGGTTCAAATCAAAGTTTGCAATGTTGCGATTTACCTTATAGTTGGTTGGTTTGGTTCTTGGGTTATAACAAAGACTTAAAAAAAAAAATCCTCATAGAAAACAGTGAGTAGGAAGAATATTTCCGGAACTTAAGCTGCAAAAACGTACTGTTGATCTCTATTAAACATCAAGGAACTCATTCCTGAACATTGTCAGAAAAAAAGCTTTTTGTGATGTATATTGGATAAAACTTTAGCTTCATTCAACTCGTAAAAAGCATTTGAAGGGGGGTGACTGTAAGTTCACATCAGGCTCATATTTTAACAAGAGATGAATTAGGTTGTTTTTTTCAAAGCTCTCCGGGGGGGGAGTCTTCAGGATTCGGGAGCATTGAATTGGCTGTTATTGTGTGGGAAGTTAAACACTTGGGCTTAAGTTCACATCAGGCTCATATTTTAACAAGAGATGAATTAGGTTGTTTTTTGATCAAATGTTGCTTTTCTGTCTGACAGGAGGCCAGCATGAGTCGGGAAATTGATCCTTTAAGGCTGCCCCAAAATAAGAATAACAGGGCTCTGCAAAACTTTTGGAGGATGTGGAGGGAGGGCTGACTCACCCCTCCGCTTCAGGCCAAGAGATCCCACGGAGTGACTTGAAAGATGAGGTGCTGGAACAGAAGATGTCGAGGACTATTAACTGTGTGCATTTATCAGATTTTTGGGCCGCATAGTTGTGGGGCTCTCATGAGTAGGTACTTTTAAAAGTAATTAATTTGCGACTGCAAAAAGATTATGTTCTATATCACGGGTGACCAGACTTGGTCATGGAGGGCCAAAAACCTGCTGAATTTAGCTACAGCCTCACTTAAACACACCTGAACCAGCTAATTAAGGTCATAGGCATACTAAAAGTTTCCTTGCAAGTGTTTTAGAGTAGGTTGGAGCTAAACTCTGCAGCACAGTGACCCTCCAGAAACAGGTTTGGACACGCCTGTGTTATGACAATAGGAATAGTTTTGTCCAAGTATTATAAATCCTTCGGTTGGAGCATGTGAGCAACCCTGCAGGCCACGGCTGTGTCCGAAATCACATACTCTCATGAGTAGGTACTTTTCTGAATAAGTAATTACTTTGCAACTGAAATAAGAGTATGTTCTATATCAGTGGTGTCCAAACTCAGTCCTAGAGGGTCATTGCCCTGCTGAGATTAGCTCCAACCTCACAGCTAAACACACCTTAACCAGCTAATCAAGGTGTAACGAGGCATACTACAAACTTCCAGGCATGTGTTTTGGAGCTAAACTCTGCAGGATAGTGACCCTCCAGGAACAGGTTTGGACACCACTGTGTATGACAGTGGGAATGTTAACTGATAGTTTTCTTCAAGTATTATCAATCTCCTCAGTTGGAGCATATGAGCGACCCTGCAGGGCACTGCTGCATCCGAAATCACATGCTCTCATGAGTAGGTACTTTTTTTGAATAAGCAATTACTTTGCGACTGCAAAAAGAGTATGTTTTATAGCAGGGGTGTCCAAACTTGGTCCTGGAGGGCCATTGCCCTGCTGAGATTAGCTCCAACTTCACAGCTAAACACACCTGAACCAGCTGATCAAGGTGTAACTAGGCATACTAGAAGCTTCCAGATGTTTTGGAGCTGGATGGAGCTAAACGTTGCAGGACAGTGGCCCCCTAGAACAGAGTTTGGACACCCCTGCTCTATAAGGTATGAATATGTGACTGGATGTACTACATGCGTCATGTTTGTCATTATCACATGACCTACCAGCATAAGTTGCGTCAAGCCTTTAATAAATATTCTACCGTGTCCTCATGGGAGTTAAGTGTCCACAGCGTCCATTTTAAAAGACCTCGGAGTGAAGTCTGAATGGTGGTTCACACCAAGACTCGAACAACACTAGATAAAAGTAGTGTTATCAAGAGAAACCAAAGAAATTTAAATGAAAAAGTGATTAGATAGACGCATTTCAAAGAGTTTTTGTCTGAGGGTTTTTTTTTTTCTTTTTTTTTCAGACACAACAGAAGTACTGTTTACCAATCAGAAAGGCTAGGTTAGTCCTGGCCTTTAATCTAACTTCTAATCTTTTGATTTTCCCTCTAATTATGTACAAATGAATCAACTACAGTCGAACATCTCATCTAAGCTAGGAACAACCAAAGAAACCTTTTGAAAACCAGACCCCACGTACACAGACTTCCATTCAGCGACCACCTTCATACAGTAGCTGGATTATTGCAGGCCTATTTTTACTTCTTTCCAACTATCCCATGTCTTTGCGCTAATGAAAGAGGCTGTCTGTTCCATCCTGCTTTAAAGACATTCCTCAGACATTACCTTATTAAACCAACACGTGTGTTGAGAGGGTGTGACCCGGGCACAGAGAAAGGGCTAGTGTGTTGGCACCAATGGAAGTGTGAGAAGGCCACGCCCCAGACGGATGACATCATCCACAGGATTCCCACAAGCCCGGGCTGTTTTCCACAGCACGTGTTGTACGTGCCCCAAAGCTGCTTGGCTTTTGAGGTTTAACTGCCATGAAGAAAGCCAGGTCAGCATGAGATACTTGAAATAAATAGGTTGTGCTTCGAGACGGATTTTCCTTTTAGTTGAGACCTTGTTAGTGGAAGAAATTGTGATATGTTGGTGGCTGCTGTTTGTTCCACAATAGCTCAGTTCATCACACTTGTAATTTAATTCACCCTGTCATCTACTTATTTTTGTGCAGAAACGTGTTTGAAGATGATTTAGGAAAATTCGGTCATACTAGTGGCGCAGAAATCACATGTTGCCTATAAAGTTTTAGGAAAGCTTGTATTTTACTCTAACACAGCTATAGAGTGTAAAATAGATCCGTGAATGAAAAGATCATTCACATTTAGAATGTAAATAAATGCAGATTGGTATTCAAAACTTATTATGCAAATTTAACAATGTCACTTCCATGGAAGTTTTCTAAAGTGAACAGAATAAATGCATTGTGAACTCATATAATGTTTGATTTTAAAATACAGGAAATACTTTATTAAATATTTGACATTATTTAAAAAAAAAAAAAGATACTTTTTTGAACTTGTCCTAGACGGTTCGTCCAATTTTCACCGAAATTGATACCATCTTCAGATGGTCTTAACAAAAACTTATCAAAAGCTTTTAGATAGACTCGACCGTTTTCGAATAACGCACAAATACATTTGACGAAGAGCTCGCCAAAGTAGACATGAGGCTATATTTCCTCAACGCTTTATAGTATTCATACCAAACTTGCAGTTTGTTTTGACAACCATATCCTGAGGTTACCTGCACTGTTTCAGCACAGTGCCACCTAGTGGTCCGGAGTTATGAAACATGCCAAAATCGATCTAAGGCTGTTTCTCTGCAACTATTGGAACAAAATTATCTGTGTGTCATCGTCACTCCTAGTTAACCACACCACATTAATTTGAGACCATTTCCACCTATTGATCAAAAGTGATAAATCATTAAATAGTATTTGTAGTGATTTTATTTATGATTTTTCAGTCTGTTTGGCTAAAATCATTTTAAAATAAATGTCTATAATTTCTCAAAGTTCCTAAAATGCTTGAACCCCGAATTGCTGCTTGCAGCTGTATTATTTTAAAATGTGACCCTGGACCACAAAACCAGTCTTAAGTCTCCCCCTTTTCCTTATTATAATTGCTAGGTTAAATTTACTAAAATCTAAACTTAAATTTAAGATGGAAATTGGAAAAGATCATTTGAAGAGTTTCGTTGCAAAACGAGATATATCCATTTTGAGAAATGTTGGTTATTTGACATTATTATTTAAGACATCAACAGTCAAGTTCATTCACAATTTTTGTACATTAAACTATTACTTGAGCTCAGTGAAGGCCAGGGACACAATATTTTTCAAATCCAGGATATTTTTTATTTAATTTTATGTCCATAAATAGTTCATAAATAAGTCAAAAACCATGCCAAAATGCAACATATTTATCTTAACATTGTCAAACATCTTAAATTGGTTAAAAAAAACAATACATCATAAATATATGGAATAGTATATACAAAGATTGATTAATAATAATAAGATTCTGAGTTAGTTTTGGCCAGAACATACACAACATAACATAACTTTTTATTTTTTTTTTTTTTTTTTTTTTGCAAAACGCTATAAACGTAGCCTACGTGACTGACAGCTCGCCTACAGTATAAACAAGTAAATGGTAAACGTTTTTTAGTTAGCCTATTGAATCCTCTTTTTAAAAATATATGTTTTTTGTTTTGATATTATCGTTAAATCAATGAGCAAACTCGGAGCACTTCACCGGCATTGACTCTCTTCCCAGGGGATGCTGCGCTCGCGTGATCCTGACGTCTGTCCTAACCACCGCAGCATTTTGATTTTAGCTTATTTCGCTGTGCAGCTCAGTCCTCTTTGCTCATCCGATATTTCCTATTTCTTGTTTGTATTTTCGCGCTCTTGTCGTCGTTGATTGGACCCGCAAACCGAAGCGTACAGTATCTGCGCGCTGCTGCCAATAGGTATCTAAAACGTCACCCGTAGTGTAGTGTTCATGTGAAATGTAGGACGGAGGGGACAAACGACCCAGAGCGTCTCTGACATGATTTGCATGATTGGCTCATGCTTCACCGGCCAAACTGGCTGGTAAGTTTTTATCAATACCCGCCAAAATGATTTTTAACAAGCATTGGGCGGGTTGGCGGGTGTTAATTTCGAACCCTGGTTATATCGCACTTTGTAAAGAAACTGGTCTGGCGGATATCGCGTTTTGTGAAAAAATACATTTTATAGTAGGCCTGAAATGTACATTCTTGAATTGTATTAATGGCAGCAATTCACACATAGATTAAGGTACATCTGAACAGTGATTTCCAATAATAAAATCCAAATGTCAAAAAATGGCGTTTATCGCGTTTTGCAACCAAACTCTTCATTTAAAGTGTAAAAAAGAGACACAGCTATCTAAATTAACCTCACTTGTAAACTCACTGGATTTAATATAGGGAGTTTAGTGCATTTGCACAGATTCTTGTGGTTTCTCTTTTGCTTAGTGTTGAGTGAAACCAGGGAAATGGCAGGTTTCAGCTTGAAGCTAGTATCACTGCTTCAATTAATATACAGCGCACTGGATTTATTAGTTACAGATTGAAGTGCTCTGCTTGAATGTTTGTTAAATATTAGCTTACCAATAGATTACTCATTAAATAATAAGTGTTTGTTTGCAACATGATGGACAAAATTAAGCTTTTTTAAAAACAAAATTATATTAAGCTATATTTTTTTAGTGTAGTCCAATAAAAGCACGTTAACAGATACTCTTTCCTTTTTAACACCTAAAAACATTGTGTAAATCTCTGAATGTTTGTAGTTGATCTCTGACAAACAACATGATTTTCTCAGAACATAAAAGTATCTACAGTTCCATCAACATGTTGTTGACATTCTTTGGCTAGAAAAAAAAAAGCATAAGTGGGGCTCGTCAAACGGGATGTTTTTCTTTTTTACAGCCAGTGAGTCAATGGTTTGTAAACTCTGGCTGGAGATGCAGGAAAAACAAAAAAAAAAAACTGGTGGTGTATATTAAAGAGCAGTTACGAGGGCCTTAGGTGCTCCCTCTGGAAAATATTTACCCAGAAAAGCACAAATGTTAGCTGTAGACTGTTTATGTGATTAGAAACAAACTACTAGTTAATGTCG